>NW_026555340.1:9904568-9989012 GCF_029017545.1 Prosopis cineraria | reverse complement strand
TTTTTATTTTTATAATATAAGGAGTAGAACACTAACAGCAAACATTAACTCCTCAAGGATGGTAAAGGGTGGACCTCTTCCAACCAATTAAGTGTTTTTACTATTAAAAAAAAGAAATAATGATGGTTTTTTTAGTCCTTAAATGATGGTTAATACGTGTTATTTATGTGGCTGACATTTAAAGTCCACCAATAAATAATGGTTATAAAAACCGTCATTTAAAATAAAATTTTTACAGAAGCTCAAGCCAAATGAGAATATAAATGACGGGTAAATAAGTTACCCATCATTTAAATCCAGAATAAATAAAGGGTAAAATACTTACCCATCATTTAAAGAATACTTTAATGAATCATGAGTCACAATGCATGAACATTCACATATTCCTTCAACCGTTGAAAAAAAATTCAGCAGCATAACGGCATAAAAAAAGTATTTCCTTGGCTAAAACCCTTTTCAGTCTTGACGTCTCATTCAGCAAACTATTTCAACCATATATAATTACAACACCAACAAAATTCTCACAAAATAGCATTTTTAAATTAACTCTAATTATTATAAAATTATATCTAAAATTCATTCAAAAATCATAGAAAAAAAGAAAAACACTGTAAACATCATTTTGAATCAATGTCTTCTATCTCATTGACAATTTTAAGGTTACACATATCCTATATTAGCAATCCCAATCCAAGAACAAATCATTCTTTACCAAATATAAAAATATCAATAAAATAGTAACGATTGTTACAGAAAACTGCGTGTCAATTTCAGTCACTCAAATGAACTCCAATTGTAATAAAAATTGGCAAACTAGTATATTTCAATATGTAGTTTTGAACAAAAAAAACTACTCTGATCAAACAAGGCATAGAATTTAAATTAAAAATTATTGAAATAAATCAGTCAAAATTTATAGAAAAAATACAATCATCATAAATATCCCATTTTGATCACTAATTTTCATCTTAATAATCATCCTAAGGATAAGTATATCATCTACTACCATTTTCAAGACAATAAAATATCAAACATTAACAATTTTTGACACTTCACAATATCAAAATGAGCAATAAATGAGGAGAAATTTAAATAACAAAATCAACTAATAAAACAATCCATGACATTAAATAAATCAATTCCATAATCTAAAAATCTAAGGATATTGGAAGAAAATGAAGAAAAATCATAGAAATCACCCATCCATGTACCTTGGAGAAGAGAGGATGATACACAAAGAGGAAGCAAATGAGAGGGGCAACGAACGGCGTAGGTGGTGGCACTTTCACATTGGAGAGGATGAAGGTGGTTGACAGCAACAATGGAGAAAGATTGAGAGATTTCTATTGATTTCGTGTGTAAGTGGAGAAGAGAAAATACACAAGAAGATGAACTGGCAAGAATGAAAAATGAGACTGAAAACTAATTAAAAAAGAAAATAAATGACGAGTATTTTAATACCTATCATTTATTCATGTATATATGATAGGTGTTTTAAACACCCGTCATATATATGGAACACTTTAAATGACGGGTGTTTGAAACACCTGTCATTTAAAAGTTTAAATTTTTTTATTTTTTTTATTTTAAAAAACTAAAACATTGGACAACAATATATGACAGGTGTTTTAAATACCCATCATATATTGTTTAGATTTTAAATCATGGGTATTTAAAATTTCTCTTCATTTAAAGTCCAATTTTTTTTTCTTTCCAAAAAATGCAACGTTGGGCTAAAATAAATGACAGGTGTTTCAAACACCCATCATTTAATGTCTGACAATAAATGATGGGTGTTTAAACACCCATCATTTATTTTTTGACCATCACCCGCCTCTTTCATATATGATGTGTTTTTATTTAAACATCATTTTTTATGGCGTCTTATATTCCATTTTTGTAGTAGTGTTTTCTCTCCATTTTCAAATATAAGAAAAAAATTAATTCATACAATTTAAGCAAGTTGGCTAAATATAATAAGTATGTCTAAAATTAAGAAAAATTGATTAAATTATCCCTATAATTAATTAAAAAAATTTGTTTAGTGGCAATAAATATTGATTTATGCAGGATAATTTGGGAAAACTGTGATAAATTCTTTTTAATTTGAAATTAAATAAAAAAAACAAAAAATAGAGTGATACATGCACAAGGACTGAGATTCAACTTCCCAGCACTTGTTTAAGTGAAAAGAACCTTTACTACTCATATCATCTTTGGTTTGTGTGAATTAGTCACAACCTTTTCAATTTTTAATCAATGTATTTATATATATATATATATATATATATAAACAAGTGCAAAAAAATAATATATATATATATATATAATTAAATATGTATTATTAAATTTAAAATGTTATTTATATAATCTCCTTCTTAGAGAAAATCACCTTTACGAAAGCGTTGGTTGTCAAATGTACTAAAATTATATTGAATGATGACTTCTTGTGACCAGCAATATTTATACTAAATATAAAATTTACTATATTTTTTAAGAAAATATAATTCTAAATATTAATTAAATTAATATACAAATTATTATAAGTTTAAAATTATATATTAATTTGATTTGTTTAAATGTATATACTTTATAATTTTAAAGTCAATGAGGGGCAATTCATTTTTTATGAGGAGCCATTACAATTTTAAGAGAGGAAAAGTGTAGTTTTGATAAAAAAACAAAAAAGATAAGTGAAATGTTTTATAATTTAGTGCGGGTATTTCATTGAAGGTGGGTTAGTCCTTGTTGATCACTATATTATATTCATAGCTTATGACTCATTCAAAGGGAATAATTTTGTGAATGTCATGGAAAGTGAACCTAAACAAGATTAATGTGTGAAGAACGCTGGAGAACATATTCTAAAAAACTAGTTCATTAAAAAGAATATTTGTTCACTTATAAACCACACTTTATTTGTAACACTCTTTAATATATGAGACTCATAACATTTGAGAGCTAATGGGCATGAGAGCTTTGATTCATAGCACTTCACTTGATTTATTACTGGTTAGAACCTTTCATGAGACTTGTTTGTAATATTGGTCTTTGAACGAAACTATCAATATCTAAAGAGACAATTCACTCCAAAAAAGATTATTGTCATATTGGGAGGGATAACCCTCTAGATTTATAAATCAGACTTTATTTGTGAAGCTCCCCAATATGAACTCATATAATAAGAAATGTCTATTGATTTACTTTAAAGACTAGACTTGGGCTCTAACAAAAACTTAACAACAAATCGTAAATCTTCTTATCCCTATTTAGTTTATCTTTGAAAATTTCATCATGTCCTATTCAATTTCTTTTTATGTTGAAGATATTCTTATACAAATATAATAATTGACCCAAATATAATATAACATTTTTGTGTCAAAAGATCAAAATTTCTCATTATTTATAGAAGTAAGTTATAAGCAATAAGAACTTCTTAAATTTCCAGTGATTAACTATCCCTCAAAATTGCTAGCAAAAAAAAAACTTTATCCCTTAAAAAAAAAGTGGTAACCTTTATTTTCAAAAAAAAAGGAACCATGGGACTAAAAATTGTAGGACAATACAATGACCACTTTTTATTTCTCTTTTTGATATTTAATTTTAACTTCACACATCCTCTTTTCCTCATTATTCAATCTCACTTAATGCATCAAACACGCTCTTAAAGTATCTTTAGAAAACATTGATGCAAAAAAAAAAACGTGTCTTTGGCAAACTTGTTAGTTAAACTGTCTATCACCGACTAAATATATTCAGAATTCATTACTCATATATCATTAGTTCCTTGTATATATTACTGACAAACAATTGAGGAGTAATTTATTAGATTTAATCACAACATTTTCAATTTTTAATAAATAATTAATGTATAATCTTATATACCTGGAAAGGGTTAACGTGAAGAACAATGTACAAATGTTATGAGCACAATTATATAAAAGGAGAGTCTATAACATCCTAAATTTCTTAATCCTAAATTTAGAGGTTAATCAAGGGTGAAGTGAAAATTAAAGTGGGATTAGAGATTCAGATGATTAATTGGTATTTGACTTGTCTGTGTGTTGTATGAACAGATATGGGTGATAGGAGTGCATTTCGGGTCGAAGCAAGTGCGAGTAGTGAGAATAAGTCTACTGTACCACGCGTCGCAGCTTGTGCTTTGTGCGCCGTAGCGCTTGGACCAGAAAATCACTTCTTAAGTCATGAAATGAGGTGATTTTCAGAAGGAAAAATTGAGAAACACACGAGATAGAGAGAGGAGAAGGGTTAAGGAGCTAGGTTAAGTCAATTTGGAGCGATGGAAGATGATTTGGATCAATAACTTGCCAGGTAAGCTACTTAACTCTTACCTTCCATTCTACACAAATTTCTTTAAAATGAGTTATAGAGAAATTGAATCGGTGGAATTTGAGGGACTTGATTCTTGCCCAATAGTAATAAAAAGGTTCTCGAAAGTTAAATTAGAGCTTTGTGACTGGTTTAGAGCTGAACGGTAGAGCTTTGAACCCGCAGGCACAATTTTAGCCTTTAGAGAGAGAAAGTTAGGGCAAAATCTATCTTGAGTAAAATAAGACCGATCAAGGTAATGTAAAATAGTAATTGTGTAGTATGGACTAGAATAAATAAATGGAAAAGAGTTTACGGATGAATATAGCCCTAAGTGGTAAAAATGAGTTTTTGGTCAAAATGGACCAATTGACTAAAATGTGCCAAATGTGTTTAGATTGGCATATTGGATGTGTAAGTAGAGAAAGGAAGCTTGTGATAAGCTTATGTGATAGTTGAAATCCACGGGTAACCTTTCTAGTGATAGAAGGGTTGAGGTAACTGAATAACTTTCTTTGTTTGACTCTTTATTATAACTGTATGTTAGTATGCTATGTAATACATAAATGGTTTTGAATTTAGCATGTTTTATAGCATTGAGTGATTGTTGTATGTGAAACGGCTTTTGATTGAAATAAGCATGGAAATGTGTTTTGTAATGAAAAATCATATATTGTATAAGAAAATGTTAAATTGTGAAAAGGGAACCTTAAATGGTTCGAGAAAGCATGATCTGAGTGGTGGGAGTTCACCTGAGTATAGAAGATGATAAAGACCATATGACAAGGTTTCCTTAGTATCCTGTTAAGGTGCGATATTGAAAACAATTCTCCTTAGTGCCTTGAAAGGTGCTATATTAGAGAAGATCTCTTGAGTGCCTATTAAGGTACTGTATTGGAGATGAGAGACTCCTTAATATCTTTATGATACGGGTTGGAGTTAACGACGCCCCATTGTGTGTATTGGGGTTTTTGGAGAAAACCATAGTCAGTATTGTGCGTTAGAACATCTTTGGTTGGGTGATTCTACCATTGCAGGTGAGCTCAAGACAGGGTGTACATTGATATGAGATGAGCCTATAGTTTCATGTTGGGGTGATTTGGAGGTTTGGTTGGTAGAGATCATGCTAGAATTTATGTGATATGACAAAATATCTTGAGATAACACAGAATCCTTTGGGATTGATGAAAAGAGGAAAAATGAAATGTGATATGTGATGTAGACACTACTTTATGAGATTTTAATGATATATTATGTTTACTTTCATATTGTTGCATGTGATAGTCAATAGGAGTGAGTTATTCTATTAATGAGATTTTTATCTCACCCCTATGGTTACATGTTTATAGGACCGGAAAGTGATCAAGCTAAGGGAAGAGAGTCTGGACCGGCTTGAGTTGTGAAGCTATGTACTATGAGGTTCTATAATGAATTGAACTAAAAGATTGTATATATAAGTGTATATGAGTTGCTATAGGGTTGCATACATGTATTAAACTGAGTTTTCGTGAAATCAAGCTCGATTATGTGTATAAGTGTTATTTGAGACAAGGGGGCTTTAATTTGAGTATGCTATGTTAAATAGGTTGTTTGTGTTGGTGAATCTTAAGCCAAAAGACAATTTATGATGAAATGAGTAATTTGAAGGCTAAGATTGTATTGTGATTATAATTGGTGAACCTTAAGCCAAAGTACAAATTATGATGAAATGAGTATTTTGGGGGCTAAGATTGTATTGTGAATAGGATTGCATATGTATGAATTGAGAAATAGCCAAGTGGGCTAAGTTATGCCAAGAAATGGCATAGTAAGTTAAGTTAGTGAATTGTGGAAATTGGTCGTAGAAGGGTCAAATTCTGATATTTGAGCATGATTGTGATTAATTGTAGTCAATCAGGTGTATTAGACCTTTTTAGACTTGGTTCAAGGCCTAATATGGTTTAATGAGAGTAAGGGATGAATTTGAGTGCTTGGGTGCGTAAAATTTTCAAAAAAAGTTACTTTTTACACCCGGGTGTCTAAATTTTAATTGGACCATTAGATCGTATTCAAAACTATCTCATTAGTTAGTATACGAGCTAAGCTTTGTGTGGGCGCTTGAATCACTCTGATCGGATGTCGTATGAGAAATTGGCGCACGTCAAAATTTCATCATTTTTTTTGTCAAAATGACAGCAAAAAAATGGACAGGCACGCCGCGGCACATGGACGCACATGCCATAGCATATGAGACAGATAGGATGAGCGTATGGCTCTGTGCCACATGCCATAGCACACTGACCGTCTGCCATGGCGAACGAACCAAAATTCAGTTTTATTGACTGTTAAATTGCATGCAATTGAGATAGGAATGCTGGTGGGTTATGTTCACTATGTATTTGAGGAGTGCATGATTTATTTTTGCTATGTTTTTCTCTGACTATGTTGTGAACTAATCAATTTTGTAAAACAAGTCTTCGGCCGAAGCCTTTGGAAATGAAATTTATTATGGAGAATGATAAAAGGTAGTGGTAACACCATAATCTTCTCTTATATTATGTGGATATATAAGAGGAGGTTACATTTTGGTATCAGTTTCTCGATTTTTGAGACCTGATTGTTATTGATGCATTCATTTAGAAATATGGCAACTTATCTTGTTCATTACACAACTTTTTCCCTGATACCCTTTGTGTTTTGTATTTTCGTACTTAGGAGGGGAGAAAATAGTACAGTATGAGAGGCACTTGTGCGAGAACTACAGTATCTAGACGGGTTGTAGAGGAGGAATGAGAGCTAAAAGTTCAACCAGTTCAGCCATAAAGGGATAGACGTGATGAGCTACTAGAAGAGCTTAGGGATATGGTTGTCAATATAAGATAAACTGATAAGGATCATGACATGATACTAAGGGGTAAAGAGCAAGAAGAGAGAGTTGAAGCTCAGAATATCCTAATGCAAGAAGCACATAGTAGACTTGGACCGTCTTGAAATTCAGGTAGTGGACTAGAGATTCTTGGCACTGATCCATCTATTGATCGTGCTTGGAAGATGTTTGTTCAGTTCAATCCTCCAACATTTGATGGAAGTATGAGGGAAGGTGAAGCAGAATTATGGATAGAACGAATGGAAACCATCTTTAAGGTGGTGATCTGTACTTCAGAGCATAAAGTTATCTTGGCCACAGTGTAGTTGGTTAGTGCTGCTAAGAGGTGGTGGGAATTTATGAGACCAACTGGTGGTATTTATTTGAACTGGGATAAGTTCAAGAGAATATTCTTTAATCAATACTTTCTAGTCTCATTCAAAACTAAAAAGGAAGAGGAATTTCATGCTTTCAGGCAGGGAGACCTGGACGAGGAAGAATTTATAAGAAAATTTAATGACCTATTAGTTTACTCCACATATCTTCAGCATAGTAATGACTCGAAGTGGAAAGCTGAGAGATTACTTGAAAAGATGAGACCTGAGTACCAACAATAAATTGCATTGCTTGATGTGATGACATATGAGGAGATGTGCCATAAGCTGAGGGTAGCAGCTAGGCGTGGTAGAGAGGCAGATGCTAAAAGGAGGCAAGACAATATGGGAAGATTTTCATCTCATATGGGTCTGACTAGTGAAATCTCAAAGAAGACTAGGTTCAGTGCGAGTAGTTCCAATTCTTCTGGAAGAAGAGGTTTTAGTCGAGGATCGCAGTCTCGACCTATACATAGAGGGTCAATGTAGATGGGTAGAGGTGTGAGAATTGGGCCTCCATAGTCTTTGAGGCAAGCGTCGAATGTTCCAACTCTGATTTTAAGTACTGGAAGGATACCCCAATGCAACATATATGGCAAATCTCATCCAGGAAGATGTTGGGCTTATTACAAGTGTGGTAAGTCAGGTCATATAGCGAGGCAATGCCCAGAGGGCAGAGTTGAGGGGACTAAGCAGAGATTGATGGTTCTTGGCCAAGTATTTGCAGTTACACAAGAAAAGGCCAGAGCATCTCCGAATCTGATCAGAGGTATGATTTCTATAAATGGTCACAAAGTAAAGGCATTGTTTGATTCTAGCGCCACCCATTCTTTTGTGTCTAAGGAATTTGTGGGTAGATTGAAATTATCTTTACAAGAATTACCTGTGCTCATTAAAGTGACGACACCTTCTAGATTGTCTAGCATTACAAGTCAAGCTTGTCAAAATGTGGAGATTTGATTTGAGGACAGAGTTTTCAAGATCGATCTGATTTGTATTCCTATAAGATGAATAGATGTGATAATTGGCATGGATTGGCTAGCAGCAAATAATGCTACGCTTGATTGTACCAAAAGGGTGATTTCATTACCAGTATTGTGCGCAGCTGTGAAATCTTTAAAGCAACCTAAGTTTCTATCGATAATGAGTGCTGAGAAGTTGATCCTGCAAGGTTGTGATGCCTATATGGTATTCTTTGCAGCCAGCATGATGTATGATGGTAGGATTGAGAAGATTGGGGTAGTAAGTGGGTTCCCAGAGGTATTTTCAGAAGAGATGACTAGATTACCTCCTAAAAAGAAAGTTGAGTTCTCAATTGAATTGGTTCCTGGAACCAAACTGATATCAAAGGCTTCTTATAGAATGTCGCCATCTAAATTGGCTGAGCTAAAGAAGCAGATTGAAGATTTATTAGAGAAGGGATTCATCAGACTAAGTGTATCACCTTGGGGATCACCGATATTGTTTGTGAGAAAGAAGGATGGCGGCAGTTTATGACTGTGCATCGATTATCGACAATTGAACAAGGTAACTGTGAAGAAGAAGTATCCTCTACCAAGGATAGATGATCTTTTAGATCAATTGGCTAGTGCCTCAGTTTTTTTTAAGATTGATTTGAGGTCAAGGTATCATCAGTTGAGAGTTAGTGCAGTAGATGTAACCAAGACAGCTTTCAGAACTAGGTATGGCCATTATGAATTTTTGGTTATGCCTTTCGGTTTGACTAATGCGCCAGTAGTGTTTATGGACTATATGAATCGAATCTTTAGGCCATACTTAGATCAGTTTGTAGTGGTCTTTATAGATGACATCCTAATCTATTCTGAAAATGAGGAGCAACATGCAAGGCATTTGAGGATGGTGCTACAGATTCTTAAAGAAAGGAAGTTGTATGCCAAGCTCAGTAAATGTGAGTTTTGGTTAAGAGAAGTGAGATTTTTGAGACACGTGGTGTTTGTAGATGGAATTTCAGTGGATCTGCATAAGGTTGATGTAGTGTTAAAATAGGAACGTCCTAGTGCAGTTACATAGATACATAGTTTTCTAGGATTAGCTGGGTATTATCGATGATTTATCTAAGGATTTTCCCAAATAGCTTCTTCTTTGACTAAACTAACTCGAAAAGATTAGCCTTATATATAGGACGACAGGTGTGAAGTGGCGTTTCGAAAGCTAAAAGAGAAATTAACCACAGCACCAGTGTTGATTATCCCTAATCCAAGGTTACCTTACGAGGTATATACAGATGCATCTTTAAAAGGTCGTGGTTATGTCTTGATGCAAGATAGTCGAGTTGTAGCCTATGCTTCATGACAATTGAGACCACATGAGGAGAATTATCCTGCGCATGATTTAGAGATTGCAGCAGTGGTGTTTGCTCTAAAGATTTGGCGTCATTACCTGTATGGTGCAGTGTTCATTGTCTTTAGTGACCATACGAGTTTGAAATACTTAGTGGATCAAAAGGAATTGAATATGAGGCAAAGAAAGTGGATGGAGCTTCTTAAGGATTATAACTTTGAATTGAAATACCATCCGGATAAAGTTAATGTGGTTGCTGATGTTTTGAGCCGGAAGACTTTGCATGTGGCAAGTCTTATGGTTAAGGAATATAGATTGATGGAGTCGTTCATTGAGTCACAACAGGATGCTCCATTGAAGGCATTAGTTGGTGCCTATTCCATTGAGATTAGCAATGATTTCTAGAAGGAATTGAGAATGGCACAACTAGAAGATGAAAGACTTTTAAAGATTAGAGAAGAGATTGAAGCAGATCAAGCTATTGAGTTTGGATTCAATGATGATAGTTTTATGGTTTATCGGGATAGGATTTGTGTGCCTAATGATGTAGATTTGAGAAAAGTTATCTTGAATAAGGCTCACTGTAGCAAATGCATGATCCATCTAAGAGCTACAAAGATGTACCAAGATGTGAAACGGTATTAGTGGTGGATTGGTATGAAGAAAGATGTAACAGAGTTCGTGACTCGGTGTTTGACCTGTCAAAAGGTTAAGATAGAGCACTAAAGACTAGCAGGAATGTTACAACTATTGAATATTCCTACATGGAAATGGGAGAGCATTTCTATGAATTTTATAACTGGGTTACCAAGAACTCAATCTAGACATGATGCCATTTGGGTTATAGTCGATAGACTTACTAAGTGCATGTTTGGATAAATACGTAACTGAGGTTTGGATGACCAAAACCTTAGTTGAGGTATCAAAAGCTCATTATAAAAATTTTATTCTTGTTTGGCTACAAAAATTTTGTAAAGAGCGTTGGGAAAGAAACGGGCGTTAGAACTGAAGCCACAAAATGCAGCTTCTGGAGCAACATAACGTGGAAAAGTGAAGTTGGCATTCATTGTTTTGTGGTTTTTCTCTTTCTTGTCCTCACATGATATCTTTTGGCTTCCTCAATCTCTCATCTTACCGTAAAGTATTTGCACAAGGCTTCAGGAAAAAATAGAAAGAAAAAGAAATAAGAGATTATACAAATTGAATCATTAAATGAATTATGATTAAATTAAATGGAATAAAAAACTAATCATAAACAATAATTTTTTTAAGTTAGTAGCAATGTAATTTATTTTTTAAAATCAGTGCAACACATTTATAAAATTTAAAAAAAATTTAATATGTCATTTATCTTAGATTTTTTAATTCTAACTTTTAAAAAATAAAATTGTATAATTTAATTTTACCTTTATGAAAAATTTAATTGTAAGTTTAATATTCTTTCCTAAAAATATCATATTAGTTACAAAAATATATACAAAAAAAATTGATGTCTATTTTTGTCATTATATATGTCAACTGATTTTTGAATCAAATCATCCAAATAAATTTTAGTTCATTTAACTAACTTCTGAAAAAAGATATCTAAACATAAATCACGTTAAAGTCACAGACATTTCTTCTAACCTCAGTTTGCTAACCTCAGTTGATTCTAACCTCAATTTTAAAATTTTTAATCCAAACACACCCTAAATTGACTCATTTCTTAGCTATTCGGATTAGTAATTCTCTAAAAAAGCTAGCAAAGATCTATATCTGAGAAGTGGTAAGGTTACATGGTGTGTCGAAGAGTATAATTTCTGATAGAGATCCAAGATTTACTTTTAAGTTTTAGGGAGCTTTACAGCGTGCCATGGGTACTGAGTTCAGATTCAGTACAGCTTATCATCCACAAACAGATGGGCAGACAGATTGAACTATACAGACTTTAGAGGATATGTTGAGAGCTTGTGTATTGGAGTTGAAAGGTAGCTGGGATAGCCATCTCCCTTTGGCTGAATTTGCTTACAACAATAATTACCACTCCAGTATACAAATGGCACCGTATGAGGCATTGTATGGGAGAAAATGCAGATTGCCTCTTTGCTGGCGGAATTGATCGAGAGGAGTATGCTAGGACCAGATATTGTGGATCAAACAACTCAAAAGATTGAGTTGGTCAGGAAAAAGCTGTTGACAGCATAGAGTAGGCAAAAGAGTTATGCAGATAGGCGTAGAAGACTGTTAGAGTTCCTAGTGGGAGACCATGTATTTTTTAGGGTTACACCAATGACGAGAATTGGGAGATCGGTAAGAGCTAAGAAATTGAGTCCTAGATTCATTGGTCCTTTCGAGATTCTAGAGAGAATTGGACCAGTTGCCTACAGGATTGCTTTGCCACCACAGTTATCGGGTGTGCATTAGGTGTTTCATGTGTCACAGCTCAAGAAATATCAACCTGATCCTTCACACGTGATAGAACCAGAGGAGATTGAATTCCAAGAGAATTTAACCTATAAGGCTCAGCCAGAATGAATCATAGATGTGAAAGAGAAGCAGTTAAGGAACAAGACTATACGATTAGTTAAATTTTTTTGGCGAGGCATGACTCCTTTTGATGCTACTTGGGAGACAGAGGATAGAATGAGGCAGCAATATCCTCACCTGTTTCTATAGGTATATATTTATGTCTTTTATGAAATTTTAGGGCAAAATTCTTAAAGGAGGGGAGAACTGTAACATCCTAAATTTCTTAATCCTAAGTTTAGAGGTTGATCAAGGGTGAAGTGAAAATTAAAGTGAGATTAGAGATTCAGATGATTAATTAGTATTTTGACTTGTTTGTGTATTGTATGAATAGATATGGGTGATAAAAAATCGTTTTGGGTCGAAGCAAGTGCGCGTGGTAGAATAAGTCTCACTGTCCCATGCGCTGTGACTTGTGCTTCGTGCGCCCCGGCGCATGGACCAGAAAATCACTTCTTAAGTCGTGAAATGAGGTGATTTTCAGAAGGAAAAATTGAGAAACACATGAGATAGAGAGAGGAGAAGGGTTGATGAGTTAGGTTAAGTCGTTTTGGAGCGGTGGAAGGTGATTTAAATCGGTAACTTGCCAGGTAAACTACGTATAACTCTTACCTTTTATTCTACACAAATTTCTCTAAAAATGAGTTATAGGAAAATTGAATCGGTGGAATTTAAGGGGCCTGATTCTTGCCTAATAGTAATAAAAAGGTTCTCGAAAGTTAAATTAGAGTTTTGTGACTGGTTTAGAGCTGAATGGTAGAGCCTTGAACCTGCAGGCTCAATTTTAGCCTTTAGAGAGAGAAAGTTAGGGCAAAAATCTATCTTGAGTGAAATAAGATTGATTGAGGTAATGTAAAGTAGTAATTGGATAGTATGGACTTAGAATGGATAAATGGAAACGAGTTTACGGATGAATATAGCCCTAAGTGGTAAAATTGAGTTTTTGGTCAAAATGGACCAATTGACTAAAATGTGCCAAATGTGTTTAGATTGGCATATTGGACGCGTGAGTAGAGAAAGGAAGCTTGTGTGATAATTGAAAACTACGGGTAACCTTTCTAGTGACAGAAGGATTAAGGTAACCGAATAACTTCCTTTGTTTGACTGTTTATTGTAACTGTATGTTAGTATGCTATGTAATGTATAAAATAGTTTTGAATTGAGCATATTTTATAGCATTGAGTGATTGTTGTGTGTGAAATGGCTTTTGATTGGAATAAGCATGGAATATTGTATAAGAAAGTGTTAAATTGTGAAAAAAGAACCTTAAATGGTTCGAGAAAGCATGATTCGAGTGGTGGGAGTTCACCTGAGTATAGGAGATGATAAAGACCATATAGAAAGGTTTCCTTATTACCCTGTTAGGGTGCGGTGTTGGAAACAATTCTCCTTAGTGCCTTGAAAGGCGTTATGTTAGAGAAGATCTCCTGAGTGCCTATTAAGGTACTGTGTTGAAGATGAGAGACTCTTTAGCATCTTTGTGATACGGGTTGGAGTCAATGACACCCTATTGTGTGTATTGGGGGAAAACTATTGTTTGTATTGTGTATTAGAACTTCTTTGGCTGAGTGATTCTACCACCGTAGGTGAGCTCAAAACTAATGAGAATGTAAATTAGTCTGAGTTGAGCCTATAGTTTCATGTCAGGGTGATTTAGAGGTTTGGTTGGTGGAGATCATGCTATGATTTTATGTTATATGATGAAATATCTTGAGATAACACGGAATCCTTTGGGATTGATGAAAAGAGGAAAAATGAAATGTGATATGTGATGTAGATACTACTTTATGAGATTTTAATGATATATTATGTTTACTTTTATATTGTTACATGTGATAGTCAATAGGATTGAGTTATTCTGTTACTAAGATTTTTATCTCACCCCCGTGGTCACATGTTTACAAGACTGGGAAGTGATCAGGCCAAGGGAAGAGAGTCTGGACAGACTTAAGTTGTGAAGCCGTGTACTCTGAGGTTCTGTAATGAACTGAACTGAAATATTGTATATATAAGTGAATATGAGTTGTCATAGGGTTGCATGTATGTATTGAACTAAGTTTTTGTGAAATCAAGCCCAATTATGTGTATAAGTGTTGTTTGAGACAAAGGGGCTTTGATTTGAGTTTGTTGTGTTGAATAGATTGTTTTTGTTGGTGAATCTTAAGCCAAAGGACAAATTATGATAAAATGAGTAATTTGAAGGCTAAGATTGTATTGTGATTATAATTGGTGAATCTTAAGCTAAAGTACAAATTATGATGAAATGAGTATTTTGGGGGCTAAGATTGTATTGTGAATATGATTGCATGTGTATGAGTTAAGAAATAGCTAAGTGGGCTAAGTTATGCTAAGAAATGGCATAGTAAGTTAAGTTAGTAAATTGTGGAAATTGGCCATAGAAGGGCCAATTTCAATATTTGACCATGATTGTGATTAATTGTGGTCAATAAGGTGCATTAGATCCTTTTAGACTTAGTTCAAGACCTAGTGTGGTCTAATGAGAGTAAGGGATCAATTTGAGTATTTGGGCGTGCAAAATTTTCAAAAAAAGTGACTTTTTGCACCTGGGTGTCCAAATTTTGATTGGACCGTTAGATCGTGTCCAAACCTATCTCATTAGTTAGTATACGAGCTAAGCTTCGTGTGGGTGCTTGAATCACTCCGATCGGATGTCGTATGAGAAATTGGCGCACGTCGAAAGTTTATCATTTTTGCTATCAAAATGACAGCAGAAAAATGGACAGGCACACCGCAGCGCATGGAGGCACATGTCGCAATGCACGACACAAACAGAATGAGCGTGTGGCTTTATGCCACATGCCGGGGGCACTGACCGTCAGCCATGGCACGCGAATGAAAATTCAATTTTATTGTGTGTTGAATTGCATGCAATTGAGATAGGAATGCTAGTGAGCTATGTCCACTATGTATTTGAGGAGTGCATGATTTATTTCTGCTGTGTTTTTTCTCTAATTGTGCTGTGAACTAATGAATTTTGTAAAATAAGTTTTCGGCCGAAGCCTTTGAAAATGAAATTTATTATGAAGAATGATAAGGGGTAGTGGTTACACCATAATTTTCTCTTATATTGTGTGGATATATAGGAGGAGGTTACAGAGTCTATTTTAAGACATGCACTAGGCTCCTCAATATGAAATTTATATATAACAATGCAATTGTTATAGTTTTTGTGTGTGTGAAAGAAAAGTCTCACCTTGCTCAAGTGGAAGGAAGCCTTGATGCATATATTCTAAGATGGGAATTTGAGCAACTGCATCGGTTAGTAATTATAAGAGTAGGTCACGTGCACTGTGTACATTGATAGGCCAACGAAGTTGAAAAATGTCAATTTCCCCTGAGTACGAGTTAAACATAGTACTAGGCACTTTAAAGTCGACTTAGTATTAGTGTAATCTAATTACTAATACTAGTATTATTTGGTAAATCATTGTTATTGTTGTTATTAGAGAAAACACAATCATTAATACTTATATTTTTATTAGGTTTTTTTAAGTCCTTGTAATTTATTTTCAATGTTTCAATCCTTATGGTTCTTGTAATTTAACATTGTTAGACCAGTGTAATAAATGCTACTCAGTCTTGTTAAAATTATGGAGACTGAAAAACAAAAACAAAATTCACAAGAACTAAAAGCAAAACTCAATAAAATTATAGAGATTAATTATTATATTTTTTTCTTGTTATTATTATTATTCTAGCAAGTGGATGGACATTAAAGCTTTATTTACTTTGGTGATATTATGGTTTTTTTTTTCAAAAATAAAAGAATAAAATACAGTGACCTCATTTCTACCTGTTTTACTTAAATTATAGAAACCTCCTATTTATTTTTAAAACCTGTACTTTAGTCCAATTGTTAACACCGTTAAGAATATTCCATTGAATATTCTAAAATACTTAAATTTGTAATTATATTGAAAATTTTAAAATTATTATTTTACTCTTATAATCTAATTGTCTATTCTCTCTCCTAATTTTAAAAACTTTAAATAATTATGTTCATATTTAAAAAATAAATTAAGTTTTTTGTTAAAATTAAGATATAGAAAACAAATATAAATCATTATGATCAAATGAGTGCAAAGCTGGCAAGGGTCCATGTAAAAAGCTGGCAAGTTGGCCAATAATGGCCATTGCATTTTCCTAAACTTATTTACGTGCACGTCTTTTTTTTTTTTTTTTTAATTCTTGCGCTTCATTGACGTACAGCTTTTTGAATTTTTCTTCCCCGCTTATGTTCTTCTCCAATGATTTTAAAGTCATTGGATCATAGTCCTCCAGAAACTTCGTGGAATGTAATATCTCAGATTGTGTTGGTAATTAGAGATTTAGATTTGGTTTGATTTTATTCCTAGAATTTAATTTTAAAAACTAGTTTATAATTCAATTTTTAAAATTTATTTTTTAAAATAAAACAAAACAAAAATATCTTCAATTTGAAACATTTGTCTCTATTATATATTAAGTTTATTCTAAATATTATTGGCCTTCGTTAATGTTACAAAGTCTTCAGTCTTGGGTGTGAGATAGAAAATAGAAGTGCACAAAAGTCACGTCAACTTTGGAAATTACTTATTATCGTCATTTGTTTATCACTAAGTTGTTTAAGGAAAAATAATAATAAAATCTCACTGAAATATGTAAATGATAATTTAGTTTCTCGAATTGTCAAAATTTTTCTAAAGTCCTTAGGGACTTTTCTATCATTAATGAATTTATATAAATTACCAAATTGTCCTTATTAAAAATAAATGATTTACAACTTTGCTTTTTATATTAACAATAATGCAACAGTAAATCACAACCTTGCATGTTAAATTTTTTATTTGCTATTGTATTTTTACAAATATAAGAAAAAAAGTTGCAAATATAAGAAGAAAAGTTATAACTCATTTATTTTCAACAAAAGCAATTTGGTAATTTATATAAATTTATTAACAACAGAAAAATTTCTAAAGACTTCAGGGGAATTTTGACATTTCAAGGGAGAAAATTATCATTTACATATTTCAGAGAGATTTTATTATTATTTTTTCTAAGTTTAAACATATTTCCCTAAACTTAAATAATGTTATATCTGCAAAATTCATGGCTTGGTTTAACTCTAATGTATTTTTAACTAAAACTTACTTTTATAAAAAGCAATAGTTCAGGTTAATTGAAGATTTTCTAGTGCAAATATAAAAACTGGCCCAAATATAATCCAAGTTTTTTGCTTCAAAAGAAATTTCTCATTATTTATAAATTTTTGATATATGATGAATAATTACTTATTAAACTTCTAGTGATAAACTTTATTGTTGGGGGTACTGACATAATATTATTGGAGTATGCCATCATCAATAATTAGTTATGAATATATTTTTATGACCAAATGACGGCACTAGTAAGGTCTTTATTGTAAGCTGGCTAGGTTGGCCATTGCATTTTCCTTCACTTTTTTGCGCGTCTTTTTTTATTGGTCTGCTTCATTGACGAGGTGTTCAAAGTCGAATAAAAGTTTTATAAAGCCATTACTAATTATTATTTTCTTACATATCTTTTTTATTATTATTATTATTATTGTGCTTCATTGACTGGGCCATGGTCATCCAACAACTTCATGGAAAGTAGTTTCTTCGATGTGGGATAGACATATAATTGCCATATCAATTGCTAGATAACATAATTTTTTTTTATTGCCCAAAGCGTGATAACATAAATGTGTACAAGTCTTATGTCTTGAAAAAAATAAAGTCGGTAATTCGGATCAAGCATGACGGGCCAACTCGAATCTGTCTAAAAAAAAGTTAGTGTCAAACATGACTATATGAGCTTTTTTAAAGGGTGAGATATTTTAAATCTGATTCGAATAAGCTTGGTTTGCCTATCCCAAATAGCAGGCCCTAAAAAAAAGTGCATAAAAATTATGTCAAGCTTTGAAAATTCCTTATTATCTCCATTTCTTTCATGTAAGCGAAGACAAACAAATATGTTTGTATCGAAAATTTAGATTTGAGGAACAAAAATTAAAATTTGTTGTTCTTTAATATATTTTAAGCAATTCAAATTTTAATGTATTTCTGACAAAAAGATTTTATATTTTTAAATATTATTATATAATGTTTAGTGTTATTTGATTAGATCGGAGCATTGTTGGATTCAATGAACCGTAATGTTTTTAATATGATCTCCCCCAAATAAATTGAACACTCAACGAGCACCATTCACAGTTAAAATTTTTATGATCATTGCACATAAAATTATAAACTACTATTATCATTTGAGACAGATATTTTCTTTTATCTTTCCATTTTTTTACCATAACTTTTTCCCTCTATTTTGAATTGATGAACAGTGTCAGGAAATTTGAAAAAAAGAAAAGAAAAGGTTAAAATAATAATTGTAGAATGACAATCATCAATTTTAATTTTTCTATTTTTATATTTTCACCACGGACTTTTTCATCATTATTCATTGTCAGTGACTGACATTTTTTTTTTATTTTATAATACAATGAGTAGATTCTACCAACAGCAAACATGTTCTCCCTCAAGGAAGATAAAGAGTAGGCCTCTTCCAACTAATTAAGTTTATTTTCTTTTCATTTTTAAATATAAAAAAAATAATTAATTTACACAGTTAAAAAAATTGGTTAAGTATAATAATTATGCCCAAATTTAAAAAAAATAGATTAAATTATCACTATAATTAATTAAAAAAATGTTTTTAGTAAAAATAAATATTGATTTTATGTGTGATAATTTAAAAAATATGATAAATACTTTTTAAATTTGAAATTAACTAAAAAGAAAATTTATATGGTAATTTTTCTTATACTCAAAAATGGAGTAGTACTTACACAAGAACTGGGATTTAAATTCCAATACTTGTTTAAGTGAGGAGAAATTTTACCACTCACATCATCTTTAGTTTATGTGAATTCATTACTTAACAAGTCATTAGTTCTCTTAAATGATAAAATCATTGAATAACTTATCAAATTTAGTCACAGCATTTTCAATTTTTAATAAATTTATTTTATATATATAAACGAGTTCAAAAAATTAGTAAGAATTAATATGCAGGTCCTTCTAGATTTTATCAAGTTTAAATTAAGTCTTTTCAATTTATTTTGTTTAAATAAGATTCTTATAATTTTATTGATTAAATATATTAGTCCTTTTAGTCCTTGGTTGTTAAAATCCTTTAATTTTTATTTTGAAAAATAAAATTAAGTACTTCTATATGTTATTAAAAGATTATATGATTTTATAATTAATTTCATAATTTTATAATTCAAAAAATATATAATTAGATTATGTTATCTAAATAAATTTTACATATATAGAATTTCCATAAAAAATTAATAAAACTGTAAATATTGTTTTAAATAAATTTTTTTCCTAAATATATTAAATTAATTGCATATAAATTTTAAAATTATTTTTTATGAAATTTAATATTAATTAATAATTTTAAATTTCAAGGACTAATATATTTAATTAATCAAACTATAATTAAAAGAAAATAAATTACAGGGACCTACTTCAAAATTAAAAAAATAGAAGGACCTACAGATTATTTTTTTCGAAAAAATTATATATAATATTTAATATGTATTATTAAACTTAAAATGTTATTTATATAATTTCCTTATGAGGGAAAATAACTTTTATGAAATGCGTTGGTTGTCAAATGTACTTAAAGCATCTTTGTGTAATATATATCTTAAACTTTTTATATTGATTGATGACTTCTAGTGACAAGAAATATTTATACTAAATATAAAATTTATTAATATTTGTTAAGAAGATATAATTCTAAATATTAATTAAAGTAATATACAAATTATTAGAAGTTTAAAAATATATATTAATTTCATTTGTTTCATCAATTTATTTTATAATAAATACAAGAGTGAAAAGATATTTTTAAATGTATATTCTTAATGATTTTAAAATTAGTGCAGGGCAATTCACTTTTTATGAGGAGCCATTCCAATTTTAAAGAGGGGGAAAGTATAATTTTGACAAAAAGATAAGTGACATGTTTTTAAATTTAGTAGGGGCAGTTCCTTCAAGGTGGGTTAGTCCTTGTCATGACATTGTCACAAAGCCCAATTACAAGTAATAGTGTCCAGAAGAGCTAAAGCCTAAAAGCTTCAGTATTTACATAAGCCCACATATATTATTGTATAGTGTTGTAATTTTAGATTCTATTCTTAACTATATACCAGATGGCATTGTAACACTCATTAGGGTTTTTAACCCTACTCATATATAAGCAATAAACATCATTGGCATTGTGCACCACTTTTGAAATTTCAAGTCTTGTCACTTTCTTATCTTGGTATCAAAGCCTTTCTTGGCATTGCTGCTATGGCTGACTCTAGCTCTCAAAATAGTCTAAAACTCTTACTACCATTCAGAGTTCGCTTATTTCTACTTCAAATCTGCCTAAGGTTTTAGCTGGTTCTGGTGGTCGCTCATAGTCTTGCTCTGTGAGACTTGATCGAACTAACTATACTCTATGGTCTACCCATGTTCTTCCAACTATCAAGGTCCATAAACTTGAAAGTTTTATCACTAGTACCAGCCTCTGTCCATCTTAGTTTATTATTAAGAATGGTGTCTCAAAACTCAATCCAGAATTAAGGATTGGATTGCAACTGACCAGCTCCTCTTCAGTTGGCTCCTCAACACTATGACTATTGATGTTTCTTCTGAAATTACTAGCGTTTCTCCCTCTGCAGGTCTTTGGCACATTGCAAAAGAAGTTATTGGAGCGCAGAATAAAACTAGAGTTCTCATGCTGCATTTTGAGTTGCAATGCACTGGGAAAGGGTCTTCTTCTATGCAAGAATACCTCTCTAAAATGAAGGCTCTCTTTGAAAGTTTGTCTCTCGCTAGCAGTGCTATACCTCGATATGATTTTTTACTTCAAGTATTAGCAGGACTTGATAGAGAATACAATCCCATTGTAGTGAGACTTTCAAAACAAGATGATATTAGTTGGATTGAATTTCAAGCTTAGCTACTTACCTATGAGTTTCGATTAGAGCAACTCAATCAAGTCTCTCAACTGAATGTTTTCTTCTCAGTTTGCAAACCTTACCTTTTTTGACTCTTAAATCGTGGTTCTTGGTGTGGTTCTCATGGAGGTAGACCTTCTCGTGGAAGAGGTAGATCTGGTTGTGGAGGTGATAAACCAATATGTTCGTTATGTGAGAAAACAAGTCATCATGTCAAAAACTATTATAAGAGGTTTGACTGCTCCTTCAAACCTCCTACTAATGGTAGCAGTAGCAAGATTTCATTTGATGACATTCAGGTTGGTCAAAACTTTGTTTTCTATGCTTTACCAGAAGTGATTAATGATGCCTTTTGGTACCTTCAAAGTGGAGCCACCACACATGTCACCAATGATGCTTCCAGACTTGACAGACCTATAAAGAATGATGGTAAGATAACATTATTTGTTGCCAATAGACAAAATATGAAAGTTGAACAAATAGGTACTTCTAGAATTCAAAATGTGCCTAGAAATTCTGTTGTGCTTAAGATATTATGTATGCTCCTACTATCAAAAAAAATCTTCTAAGCATTCCTAAACTTACTAATGATAATGATGCTACCATTTCTCTTAACTTTAAGACTGCTCTTGTAAGGAAGCAAGGGACAAGGGAACGTCTTCTTTAAGGAATGAGAAGTAGTGGAGGACTTTACAAGGTTGATGCAAAGAAGATTAAATGACTTAAAGACAATTTTGGACACCCACAATTGGTTCTCTTGGCTGAACAAGTTGACAACAACAGTAGAATTAGTGACAAGTCTAAAAGACTTTGGCATTGTAGACTAGGTCATCCTAGTGACTGAAATTTGAAGAAAGTGATTAGTGATTGTAATATCAAACTCAATGATAATGATCAACCCTTGTTTTGTGAATCTTGCAAGTTTGGAAAGTCTCACTCACTACCTTATAAAATTTCTATCTCTCATGCATCTAATCCTTTTGATCTTATTCATACAGATTTATGGGGACCTTCTCCATTTAGTCCTTAAATTGTTACAAGTATTACATATTGTTCTTGGATGATTTCAGTCGATATAGCTAGATTTTCCTTTAAAACTAAAGATGAAGCCTCATCTATGTTTGTTAAGTTCAAACAGTTTGTGGAAAATCAATTTGACAAAAAAATTAAGGCTATACAAAGTGATTGGAGAGGAGAATATAGAAGTTTCACTAAGTTGGTACAAGATTTTGGCATTCATTTTAGACATTCTTGTCCTCATACTTCCTCACAAAATGGTAGGGCAGAAAGAAAACATAGACATATAGTAGAAGTTGGTCTAACCCTTCTAGCTCAAGCTCACATGCCTCTATTTTACTGGTGGCAGGCCTTTCATACAGCTATTGAGCTCATTAACAAGCTCCATACTCCTGTTCTTGGTGATAGTTCAACTTATCAGCAACTATTTACCAAGTATCTAGATTATGAGAGTCTCAAGGTTTTTGGTTCTGCATGTTACCCCTATCTTAGAGCCTATAATCAACACAAAATCTAGTTTCAAACCATGAGATGTGTTTTTCTAGGCTACAATAATCATCATAAAGGCTATAGGTGCTTAAGTCCTCCTGGGAGAGTGTATATATCAAGAAATATGGAGTTCAATGAATCTAGTTTCCCTTTTGCAGATGGATTCTTGAATAAAAGCAAAGTACCTAAAGTTAAAATTTACCCATAAGTGTTCTTTAAGTCTTCCTTGAAGCTGTTGCCCTCTGAACATCTTAAATCTGATCAGCATATGGTACCAAACACAATAGATGATGCTTTATCAACTTCTTCTTCCCTTGTTTCAACCAATAATCAATTTATTTCTAACTCTCCTAGTTTTAATATCAGAATCGAAGAACTTGCTGAATGTAGTTCTACCTTGTCTGGTGCTTCACCTGATTCTTCAAATGCTGATATGGTTTCTAATTCCTTATCTAGTGATAGAGGGCAACTTACTCAATTTATTCCTGACACAAAAACACACCAGACACAGGATGCTCAGCCCAAACATCATATGATAACACACAGCAAATCTGGTATTTTCAAACCTAAGCAACCGTACATTGGTATAGCCATCACAAATGAATACACAAAGGTTATAGAACCAAGTAATGTTCAAGATGCACTCAAGTCAAATTTATGGAGGAAATCTATGATTGAAGAGTTTAATGCACTAGTTAAAAACAAAACTTGGGTGCTAATACCATCTATTGTGTAAGAAAGACCTGTGGATTGCAAGTGGATTTTTAAGAGTAAATATGGTCCTGATGGCAAATTTTTAAAGCCCAAACTCGACTAGTAGCTAAGGAGTTTCAACAACATCCAAGTATTGACTATGATGAGACTTTTAGTCTAGTTCTTAAGCCTCTACTCTAAGATTTGTTTTCACTATTATTGTTAGTCTTAATTGGCAAATAAGACAGTTGGACATCAACAATGCTTTCTTAAATAGCTTTCTTGTAGAAAGGGTTCTTATGAAACAACCAGAAGGCTTTATAGATAAGAGGTATCCTAAACATGTGTGCCTTTTAAATAAAGCCATTTATGGTTTAAAACAAGCACCTAGGGCCTGGTTTGATAGACTGAAAAATACATTGTTGAGTTAGAGTTTCACTCATTCTTAATGTGACAGCACTTTGTTCTTCCTAAAATTTAAGGATAGTGTGATGTTTTGTCTAATATATATGGATGATATTATCATCACTGGAAATAAATCTCATATGCTTGATGTGTTTGCTAGAGAGTTTAATACCTTATTTCCTCTTAAGGACCTAGGTAATCTACATCATTTTCTTGGTGTTGAGGCATATCGAGATTCTACAAGTTTATACCTCAAACAAGAGAAATATATATTTGAACTTCTAAGGAAGTGTGGTATAGAGAATTGTTCACCTATTCTTATGCCTATGGTTGTTAATAATAATTATCTATTTACGATAGAATTCCTCTCCAGAATCCTACAATCTATAGAAGTGTCAACGGTGCCTTACAATATTTGGTAAACATAAGACTAGATATTATTTTCTCAATCAATGAGCTTAGTAAATTCCTTCAAAGACCAACAAATTAACACTGGAAGGCAATTAAGTGGCTACTTTGATATTTGAAGGGATCCTCAAATCTTAGTTTGCATATTAAACCCAGCAATTACCTGAATCTTCATGGCTATTCTGATGCTAACTGGGCCATTTATGTTGATGATCGAAAGTCTATCAAAGGGCACTGCGTTTTCTTTGGTGATTTTTTGATCGCCTAGTTCGAGAAGTAATAAAGAGTTGTATCCAAATCTAGCACAAAATCTAAATACAGGTCTCTCACTGACCTTGCAACCAAGCTCGCATGGTTACAATCACTAATTTCTAATATTGGCTTGAAACTTGACTAGATCCCTATAACTTGGTGCAATAATCAAAGTGCTGCTACTTTGGCATCAAATCTGATCTATCATGCTAGAACTAAGCATATAGAACTAGATGTGCACTTTGTTCAGGATAGAGTAATTGATCGATAATTACTTGTTCAATATGTTCCATCAACTGATAACATTGCCGACACCTTTACAAAAGCAATGACGCACTCTTGATTCTTGGCTCTCAGAAACAAACTAGGCCTTTCAATTTCTCCAGGCTCTCGTTTGAAGGGGCATGTCAAGACATTGTCACAAAGCCCAATTACAAGTAATAGTGTCTAGAAGAGCCAAAGCCCAAAAGCTTTAGTATTTACATAAGCCCACATATATTATTGTACAATGTTGTAATTTTACATTCTATTCTTATCTATATTGCCAGATGACATTGTAACACTCACTAGGGTTTTTAACCCTACTCCTATATAAAGCAATAAAACATCACTGGCACTGTGCGCCACTTTTCAGAATTTCAAGTCTTGTCACTTTCTTATCTGTCCTTGTTGATCACTATATTATATTCAAAGCTTATGACCCATTCAAAGGGAATAAGCATGTGAATGTCATGGAAAGTGAACCTAGAAAAAATTGTGTGAAGAATGCTAGAGAACATATTCTAAAAGATTAGTTTATTAAAAAGAATATTTTTTCACTTATAAACCACACTTTATTCATAAAACTCTTCAATAAATGAGACTCATAACATTTGAGAGCTGATGAGCATGAGAACTCTAATTTGCAGCACTTCACTTGATTTATTATTTGTCAGAATCCTTTATGAGTAGCCTTGTTTGTAATATGGTTTGTCAATGAAAGTATCGATGTCTAGAGACAATTCATTCCAAAAAAGATTATTATCATATTGGGAGGGATAACTTTTTAGATTTATAAATCAAACTTTATTTGTGAGAATCCATGATATGGACTCATCATTACAAGAAATGTCTCATGGTTTGCATTTAAAGACTAGACTTGGGCTCTAACAGGAAATTAATGATGACAAATCCTGCATGTTGTAGAATCTACTTCTTATCCTTCCTTTGAAAATTTCATCATATCATATTAAATTTCTTAATATATTGAAGATATCTTGATACAAGTATAATAAATGACCCAAAATATAATATAAACTTTTGTGTCAAACGGTCGACATTTCTCATTATTTATAGTAATAATTTATAATAAATAAGAACTTATGAAACTTCCAGTGGTTGACAATCCCTCAAAATTTCTGGCAAAAAAAAAAAAACTTTGTCCCTCAAAATAAAACATCGTTACCTTTCTTTCCAAAATGAAAAAGGAACCATGGCACTAACAATTAGAGGACGACACAATCATCACTTTTTGTTTCTCTATTTCAATATTTTCACTTCACACTCTCTTTTTATCATTATTCAATGCTACTTAATGGATCATACACGCTCTTAAAGTATCTTTAGAAAACATTGACGCAAAAAAAGTGTCTTTGGCAAATGTGTTAGTCAAACTGTCTATCACCGACTAAATATATTCAGAATTCATTACTCATGTATCCTTAGTTCCTTGTACATATCACAAATGACAAAACAGTTAAGGAGTACTAATTTGTGAGACTCCATGATATGGACTCATCATTACGAGAAATGTCTCGTTGTTTGCTTTTAAAGACTACACTTGGGCTCTAACAGGAAGTTAACAATGACAAATCCTACATGTTGTAGAATCTACTTCTTATCCTTCCTTTGAAAATTTCATCATATCATATTAAATTGCTTAATATATTGAAGACATTCTGATACAAGTATAATAAATGACCCAAAATATAATATAACCTTTTGTGTCAAACAGTCGACATTTCTCATTATTTATAGTAATAATTTATAATAAATAAGAACTTATGAAACTTCCAGTGGTTGACAATCCCTCAAAATTTCTGACAAAAAAAAAACTTTATCCCTCAAAATAAAACATTGTTACCTTTCTTTCCAAAATGAAAAAGGAACCATGGCACTAACAATTAGAGGACAACACAATCATCACTTTTTGTTTCTCTATGTCGATATTTTCACTTCACACTCTCTTTTTATCATTATTCAATGCTACTTAATGGATCATACACGCTCTTAAAGTATCTTTAGAAAACATTGACGCAAAAAAAAAAAGTTTCTTTGGCAAATGTGTTAGTCAAACTGTCTATCACCGACTAAATATATTCAGAATTCATTACTCATGTATCCTTGGTTCCTTGTACATATCACAAATGACAAAACAGTTAAGGAGTACTAATTTGTGAGACTCCATGATATGGACTCATCATTACAAGAAATGTCTCATGGTTTGCTTTTAAAGACTACACTTGGGCTCTAACAGGAAGTTAATGATGACAAATCCTATATGTTGTAGAATCTTTTTCTTATCCTTCCTTTGAAAATTTCATCATATCATATTAAATTTCTTAATATATTGAAGACATTCTGATACAAGTATAATAAATGACCCAAAATATAATATAACCTTTTGTGTCAAATGATCAACATTTCTCATTATTTATAGTAATAATTTATAATAAATAAGAACTTATGAAACTTCCAGTGGTTGACAATCCCTCATAATTTCTGGCAAAAAAAAAAACTTTATCCCTCAAAATAAAACATCATAACCTTTCTTTTCAAACAGAAAAAGGAACCATGGCACTAAAAATTAGAGGACAACACAATCATCACTTTTTATTTCTCTATTTCGATATTTTCACTTCACACTCTTTTTACCATTATTCAATGCTACTTAATGGATCATACACGCTCTTAAAGTATCTTCAGAAAACATTGACGTAAAAAAAAAGTGTCTTTGGCAAACGTGTTAGTTAAACAGTCTATCACCGACTAAATATATGTAGAATTCATTACTCATGTATCCTTAGTTCCTTGTACATATCACAAATGACAAAATAGTTAAGGAGTACTAATTTATTAGATTTAGTCAGAACATTTTCAATTTTTAATTAATAACTAATGTATAATCTTATATACCTGGAAAGGGTTATTGTGAAGAACAATGTAGAAGTGTTATGAGTACAAGTTATAAAGGGACAATCTATTTTAAAACATGTGTAATGCTCCTCAATATGAAATTTATATATAACAATGCACTTCTTGTAGTTTTTGGTGTGTGTGAAAGAAAAGTCTTACCTTGATCAAGTAGGAGGAAGCCTTACTGCATATATTCTAAGATGGGAATTTGAGCAATTGAATATGTTAGTAATTAAAAGAGGAGTGGGTTACAAGCACATTGATAGGCCAGCAAAGTTGAAAATGTCAATTTCCCCCTGCGCTTGAGTTAAATGTAGTATTGGGCACTTTAAAGTCAACTTGGTTTATATAAGTGTGATCCAGTTACTATACTAGCATTATTTGGTAAATTGTTGTTGTTGTTGTTATTGGGAAAAACACAATAATTGATTTTTATAGTTTTATCAGCTCTTGTTTTAAATCCTTGTAATTTGTTTTCAATGCTTTCACTTCTTATTATTCCTATAACTTAACATTGTTAGGGATTAGAGGAACAAATATCACCCAATTTTACTAAAACTATGAGGCTTGCAAATACCAAAAAAAACTATAGGGACTAAAAATAAAACTTGATGAAATTATAAAAATTAATGATTATGTTTTCACTTGTTATTGTTGTTATGCTAGCTAGTGGATGGACATTAAAGTTGTATTTGCTCTGGTGATATTATGGTTTTTTTTTCAAAAATAAAAGAGTAAAATATAGTGACCTCATTCTGTTGTATTTAAATTATAGAAACTTCATATTTATTTTTAAAACATACACTTTAATCTAATTGTTAACACCATTGGGAATATTCTAAATATTCTAAAATACTTAATTTTTTATTTGTAACTATGTTGAAGATTTTAAAATTATTACTTTACCTTTATAATCTAATTGTCTACTCTCTCTCCTAATTTTTTAAAAAATTAAATAATTATGTTAATATTTTAAAAAATAATTTAAATTTTTTGTTAAATTTAAATTATTGCTCACAAGAATATATTGTCCTATTAGAGGCAATCTTGTTCGAGAAAAGGTTGGGCACTAAATGTAGCACCTCTCCTAGCAAGGATTTGAATCTTGATTTGTTACATTGTGAAGGACTAACTATTACTCCCTTCGTTCAAAAATATAAGGTATTTTTGAGGAATTGAATGTTAAAAAATATAAGACATTTTTAATCTTTCGAGATGTAATTATTGCCTTTTTTTCAAAAGTGTCCCTATTGATGAATGACTTTATATTTATTATAGGGTATTTAATAAGGGTAAATATGAAAAGATAGGGTAAGTTTGAAAACAGGTAACTATTTTATTGGAGGTGAGATTTAGTTAAAAATGTTTTATAGTTTTAAATGAAGGGAGTATATTAAATGTTTATTTCATTAATTTTTTAACTACGTGTTTGAAATATTATTTTGGCCAATTTATGTGTTTAAATTTTAAAAAATGTTACTAAATAAATATATTTATATAACAAAAATTTAAAATATAAATAAAATGGTAAAAAAAGCATATGCATCATTTTTTTTATTTGAATGATTTTTTGACAACATTTATATTTAAAAAAAGGTATATTTTGGTCGAATATATATAATTTAATGATCAATTAATGGTTAGGTAGATGTAAATGAAATATTAAACATGGGATATGTATGTGTTTTATAACTATTTATAATAAGAGAGGCTCATAGATTTCTAAAAATAAGGAGGTATTCATAAATAAGATAAAATAAAGAAAAACTCATAATATTTTATTCAAAAGAAAAAGTGAACACTTTTATAAAATTAGATTTTTTTTTGTGCACCACCCTTTTAAACCTACAGTATTTCAAGTAAAGGATTTATGAAGGATTTATATCGACTAATTCATTTCAGGAACTCCTTTAGTCTTATTTATAGGATAAAAAAAGAAAAAAATTTGGTCCTATTTATAGGATACTTGTCAATTTACAATGATCCTCTTTACATTTTTGCCCTTATTAAATACTTTAAATAAAAATATAGATAATGAGATTTAAAAATATTTATTAGGGATAAATGTAAAAACTTGTTAAATTTTAAGATAAAGCTAATGAGATTTAAAGTTTTCCTTAAATTTTGAGAAACATACTGAAAGTAACTTATAAATAGGATCAAAGAGGGTAGAACATACACTTTCTTTTTGGCCAATGGGTGTTTAATGTGATTGCATGCATACACATAGATTCAACTTTGGAATCTTGAGAAGTACTGACTTTATTTCAAATTATCAAATGATTTGAGATAAGATTATTTTTACCAATAAAACTTAATGATGATACTTTACAAACTTATTTTTTAAAAATATAAATATAAATTTTTAAAAATATCCTTCATTTAATATAACTTGAAATTTATAATCATTTCAATCTCTCTCAATTTAAGGGTAATATTGAAAAAAATTATTGCATCCACATAAAGATACACATGACGCGTAAACATAAAAAAAAAATATTTCAACAAAAAAAGATATATATTTTGAATTTAAAAATTCATCAACTATTTTTCATAGATATGATGCAACAAGGTTAAATTCAAATTATTGCCCTCTATTTCTTCCTTGTTTTGAATTAACTATTTCAAATTATAGGATAATATTAAAGGTATTTTATTATTTTAAAATATAAGATAATTTGAGTGAGAGACATCTAAGCTTTTATCTTCATGTCAATTTTATCCCAACTATCCAATCCTGGGCAGCATCTCTTTCCTTCTTTAATTTTGAGAAAATCACAAATAGCTCCCTAATAGAAAACATTAATTACAAGGAAGTCCTCAAAATATGGAGCCATGTATTCTATTGTTCCTCTTACAATAGTCAAAGTGGAAACATTATCATCAACAACATATTATATTGCTAGTTTGAAATCCAAATCCAAAATCTCTAAAATTGTTATCAAGAAAAATATCATATATATATATATATATGTAAGTATATGTGTATATACACAATATCAAAATGCAATATTTTCATATCACACGCACACAACGAAATTAACTAACCTTATGTGTCTCTCCTGCAAATATCTCATATATTTTGAAATAATTTAATAGTGTGTTTAGATAAATGAGGATTTGGATTCGGATTTGAATCAAATCTCACATTTTGATACACAAAAATTTATAAATTTGAATTTGGTTCATCCTAATCCATTTCAAATTATAATTCTTTTGTAATTTTAAATTCCTTCTAGCATCCTAGTAATTTGAAATTGTAATTACTTCAAACATATTATTCTCTTACCATTTTCACTATTGATACCTCTATGACTCTCGTATCCTTTCTCATCTCCTGTCAATTAAAAAAATAAAAATAAACTCATCATTTTAAATTTTTAATTTTCATTTTGAATCTCAATTTATCTTTCCTCTTCATTTGAAATTTTTTAAATTACCTAAACAAAGAATTTTACATATATGAATTTTAAATGTGAGATTTTAAATGTAGAATTTCAAATCAACAATCCAATTCCAAACAAATCCATCAATCTAAACACTACATAAGGTGTTCCTTTCTATAAGCGGATGCCTATTAGCAATAACAAATAAAATAACTTAAAGTGGAGATATCATTTTCTTTGAATTTATTTATCTAAAGAATCGTTAGACATGAATTTATAGACATGTAAGGGCAGGCTTTGTTCCTTCAAACAAAACCCAACACGGTGAACAACATTGAATTGGTGGATCCTCCCAATAAGAGAGAATGACAAATAAGGACCCTTGAAAAATATTAAGGACATTTTACAACCGAAACTTCAAGAATTTACAACAGAAAACATCACAATTAAGATTTGTTTGACCAAAATCATAGTAAGTATAGTGATAGCGCGTAACCTTCCTCACTATTTGCTGGCACAGTCATGCATATTTGTATTTCCTGTAAAATCATAGATCTAATATGTTATTGGTGGCAAAAATATGACTACTTGGATAAAAGTGAAAGGGATCGGATATACCAATGGAAAAAATTGCAAATTTTCATTAAAAAAAATTAATCCTTCAAATAACACCTAATTGTAAAATTAGCACATATAAATTGTAAAATATAGCAATCTCTCTCTTAAACTTTATCCCTTCATAGATTTGTGGATATAAAAAACAAAAAACAAAAAAGAAGAAGATTTTGATCCTAAGAAACTAATAACCAAAAGTACATGTATGTTTGTGTATTAGATTTTTCCCTCTTGTTTTTTCAACATTATCTGACTGATGAGTGAGATGGTTTAGCTATGATGCTCATCACAGGCGTTAATAGCTGGAATTGCATTCAATGCTCATCGTTTGTGATGAGCACCGCGTGCTCATCAATTCAAGAGAAATCTTGTTTCTCTATTTCAGTTTTATTTGATTCCTGTTGTCCATTTAAATTAATTTTTTTAATATTTTAATATTATATTTATTAATATAAAAATATAAAAAATTCTAAAATTTTAATATATCTATTTATTACCAATTTGGTTAATACAGATTTAATCTAACAGTCCAATTTAATATTAAAAAAATTATAATTTTATATTTTGACTATACAGATAGACTTTGTATAATTCAGGTATAATTTAAATGACCTAATTTAATATTAAAAAATTTATAAATTTTACAAATTAACCATTTAAATGTACTCTAAATAGTCCAAGTTTAATATTAAAATTTTCATATTTTTATTTTAATAAATATAATATTAAAAATATTTAAAAAATTAATTTAAATTGATGGTAAGGATCAAATAAGATTGAAATGAAGGGCTATGATTGTTTTTGACCCTGATGAGCACACAATGCTCATCACTACGATAAGCACCAAATGCGAACGCCAAAATCAATCAAGAAAACAATTTGTGTTGAGTTTTTCTTAATTTCCATTTCAAACTTCAATTCTTGTTGTGGTAGCTAGCTAGGAGGTGATATAGGTTCCATAATATATATATATATATATATATATTCGTTGTTATCTATCTTTTACTTTTGTTCAGATGAAATTGGTTCCTTTATTCTTTCAGGGACATTGCATCAATGAATTGCTTATCTAACTACTACACTAGCAATAGAGAGGTAACATTAATTTACTACAGCGGTTGTAAAACCAATGTAAAAACTCATTGACTTTCCATATTGCTTGTAACAAAACCGCTTTTTAATTGCTGTTAAAAACCTTTTCTGTGCCAGTACATGATCAAACATGGACATTAATTTTAATTTCAATTTGTCATTGAACTTCTCATATTTCAATTTCCAAATGAGATCAACAGCACCAGGCTAAGCTCACGACTAGCATCACCAACTCTGGCGACTTGATTTTTATGAACCAAATTTAATTTAAAATATATATAATTAAATTAAAATTAAGAATAATTTGATAGAGGTCTAGAGTTTAAATTCTATTAAGCAAAAGTTTGATTTTATTTTATTTTTAATTATAAAAAAATTACCAAAGTTATCCCAAGCTTTTGTGTTATAATAAAAAATGTTTGGCCTTTCCTTATAATTTTTCCAAAATTTTTTTAAGTTCAGTTTTTTGATGAAAAGAACGTAAAAATGAAACAAAGAGAAAAGGAGATGGTGGAAAGCGGGGAAGAGAGGGAGCAAGGGCTCAAATTTGAGAGGCTTTACGGCGATTGTGAGCTTAGTTACGCATTAGATAAGCTCCCTATTTCAATCTTCTCCCTTCCCTCTTGGTTTTCTTAAATTTTGGAAAGAGAAAAATTTTGAATTTTCATCCCACTAGCTTAGTTCTTGTAATCTTTGATTTCGTTAGGTCCTAGAGAGGTTGTTTTGAGCTACTATATGATAGTTTAATATTTTGAGTAGCCAATTGGATGAAAAAGGGGTGTTTTGAGCACAAATAAAACCTTAAGGGTTTGGGTTTTGCTCTTCAATGATTTGAGCCTATTTATTTGATTATAATTGTGCTATTTGAATCTAATGAAATTTATAAATTAAGCTTTAGTTTTCATTATAATAGCTAATTATGAAAGTTGGTGATGCTAAGTGAAGATTTTTAGTTGATTAAAAGTTTTATGGTTTGAAAATTGATCTAATGATGGCTAATAAATAATTTTGGTAATTAAGTGGTACTATGTGAATAGTCGGTTTAATATATGGACCATTATGATGGATTATAGTCCATTGATTCAAGTTGTATAGTATGAGTTATAGTCTTTTTTTATGATATTCGCCATGATAAGTGATGTGGATCACTTATATGTTATAGAGAATTACTGGTAGAATTTAATTGGAGGATAAGGAACAAGTCAAGTCATATTTTTGTACAAGAAGAAACCCTTTTGATACACAAGAGTTGAGGTAATAAGAGAATTTATATTTCTTAATTATTTCTTTGTTTATCTATTTTTAGGTAGATAATATTATCTAGCATGCATTACATGTTTTAAACAATTGAATGCAAATAAATATGTTTTAAGAGGGTTTATGGGGTATTACTTTGATAATAATGCGTCTATATTTACTATCTATTTAATAATGATATTATTTATGAAAATGAGATTATTAGTATGCATTGTGATCATAGAGACAAGGAGTTGCATTTAGGGAAGTGTAACTAGATTAGGTACCTTAGATAGGCAAAGGAAATGCTTAAGGGAGGAATTTAAGTGTTATATTACCTTATAATGTTGAAGTGGTCAATACTTAAGAAAAGTAGAAAACAGTAGGAGGCATAATCTTGGTGGGAGTTCACCAATAGGGAGATGTGTTCTTGTGATATTCTATGGCTTACTGCCAGTATTCAATGTTGCCTTACCTATTTGTGGGCTCAGTTCACTAAAGGGGTTAATGTATTGAGTGTTTGACACCTCTTAATGGGAAGGGCATCCGATATGAGAAGTGTGAGGTTGAGTGCTTAGGTCAAGGTAGCCCTCACATGGAGAATAAGTCAGGCTAACTCTGGGAGGGAGTTAGTTTTGACTTCTTAGGATCTACGTCGAAGAGGCACAGGCGGTTCGGTAGATCAAATCATGCCTTGAATTATATTTTGTGTCTGTGGGGGTATAAGTGGGTATATGGTTTACCTGTGAGCTAAAGAGTACTAGGGGGCGTTCTATTGGTCAAGAAAGGCCATATTGGCCCATGCCATGCATTCAAGGATTTTAATTGGTTTAATTATATGTTATTTTGAATCTATTATCTATTTACTTGACTATGGCTTTCCTTGTAATAGGGAATATAGATTTCTCTGTTATTGAAATTGTGATTGTTTCACCCATTCTTTACAATATATACAGGTCTAGGAGAAGGATCCAATGGTAGAAGGGGAAAAGATCTAAGATAAGGGTTTGCTTATGATTTGTAAAAAAAACTGCAACCCCTTTCTGTTGAGTAAGTGCATTGTAATGTATTTAGAATTAGGGTGCCAGTGGGATGTGATTATATATATCTATATGTGGATATGTATGAATCGTATGTTTGTGTATGAAATTTTTGTCTATTTGTAGACTTGTAACTAGGAGACTTGGTTATAGTGTGTATTAATTTGGTAGACCAAGTTTTCACTACAAGAAAATGTTTATTTTACTATATATCTATATATATATATATGAATATATGTAATTCTATAAGTAAATGCAAAGTGGTTGCATTGCGAATTATGTGTTATGGGAAAACATACACCTTAGATAGAGAAAGTAGATGTGTGGGCCCTATGAGGATCTCTGAGCAAAGTAAAAGTGTTTATCATATGTATTCATACGTGTATATAGTGTTTGGAATAGTTTTGGGCTATTCTTGTGTGATTTGTGCATTTTTGGGGTTTCAGGTCCATTTTGAAAAATGGCACTTGGTGGTCAAATTTTGATATATAAGGGTTTTCTATCATTTGATTGCTTTATTAGGTGCTTCTTGTCTTATTTGATGTGTCCAAAGTATTCTCACAGGTTTGTGACCATTTAGATGAGATTTGGACAATTTTAAAAATAATTTTTATCGAAAAACTGCACTTTTGCATCGAGATGTCTAAATCTCAATCCGACCATTGGATTTCTCTAAGATTTAGGTCACAAGTAAAACTTTTTATAAGGTTTGTGTGGGGTTTGGAACCACCTCAATCGAACATCGAATGAAGAAATTGTGCACTCTAGAATTTGGTCCAAAGGTGCTATCATGACAACAAAATAAAGCTGTCATGACAGCAACAACAATTAATGTTGTAACACACAAATTTCAATCCATCCGTTAGATCTTTTTAAAATTTGGTACACTAGTAGGATTCTTTGAATGTGATGCATGAGCTCTAGAATCACTCTGACTGGAGGTTGGATGATAAAATGGTGCATTCTGAAAGTTAGTCTGGAGGTGTTATCAAGACAGCAAAAAAAGCTATCACGATAGCAAAAATGTCTAAACTTGCAACATGTTCAAATTTTGATCTGACCGTTGGATCTTTATAAAATTTTGAACACTATTAATACTCTAAAAGTGACGTGTAAGCTCTATAATCACTTCGATCATAGGCTAAATGGTTAAATAGCATCTCCCGAAAGTTTGCTTAGGAAGGCTATCATGACAGCAAAAATTAATGCTATCATAACAGCAACTAATTGTCCATGTTTTCCTAATTTGCTCATAAGCACTATTCCAACTTTCCATAAATCAACACTTTAATTACCCAAAATTCATGTCTCTTGTACTTAAGTATAACCATTAGGTCTATTAACTTCCATTAACTCCATTTAGCTTCTATTAACTTAAATAATCACTAATATAACACCTAACAATCCAAAATCACACTTTGTAGGTCTAGGGTTCGTAAAAAATGGATGACCCAAGCTTATAACCTTATAAAAACTTCTAAACTATGTTTAGAATACTTAAACAACTTCCATTAGTCCCATTTAGACTAATAGGTTGGGATTTATAGCCTTAAATCTGAAAATCATCATCTCCCAATCTTAAATCTCACTTTTAAAACATGTAGAGGGAAGAAGAAAAGATAAAGAGGGCATACCTAGGTGAAACCAAGCTTCAAACACCTTTAAAATGCCCAAGAGTTGATGCCCTGATAGAGAAAACACTTTCTTGGTCGCCTCCTCTCTATTTCAAATCTCACTCTTTGTTTTTCGAACTGATTTCTCGTTTTAAAAAAAACTGGTTCAAGAAATTATGTTGTGGCATAAATTTTTATGTTGCAGCATAACGCACAGTGGATAAAAATCCAATTTCTCTCAACAATTTAAGCTTGGGTAACCCAATTCATTTCTGAACCCAATCCAAAAGCTAAAGCCAAACCCAATAAACGTCTCTAACTATCCTTAAACCCAATTATACTTAAATTTCCATAATTATCCTTCATTAGATTAATAAATCATGGGAAAAATTTTTAGGATGTTATAGCTAAACTTTTAGTCAAGGTAGAAAGTAGCCTGGCTGGAATGGATTCTATTCTTTATTTGGTTTTGATTATTTTCCCATTGGACATTAATTTTTGCTAATGAGATTTTTTGTTTCTATTTATATTTATCTCACACATTTTAATTACTTATTGTATATTGTAGGTAGTTTGACGAACTGAAATGTGAAAAACTTACCTAAACCTAGAGAGATAGATACAAATAACTAGATTACAAATAATTTAGAAATTAGTGGTGACTTAGATTGTTGCTTCACAATTTAGTTAGTGAGTAGAATTTAGTGGGAGCTAAATTTAACTCTAATTAAATATATCATACTTATTAGAAGGTAATTAGGACACCTCAGAAATGATTATCACTATAAATAAAGGAAGATAATTAACTAAGTTAGGATAATCTTGTTATGTGAATACTGATCCTTGGCATTCATTTGATTGATTGATTCATCATTTTCATCACATTGATTATTTTTCTTATTTGCATAATTATTTATTAAATTCTTTTCATAATAAAGATCACTATTTTATTCCTCTGGGTTCAACTTTTGGAATACTCTAAGATTTATAACTACATCAATTTCATATACTTGTAGGACTGATCAAGTTTCTGGTGCTATTGTTGGGAATGATATATAGCTGGCATTTCTTTTTCATTGTTCTTTTATTTTATTTTTATTTATTTATTTATTTATTTATTTTTCTTGGTTTTCTTATGCAAAGATGGAGGATCATATATTGGTTGCTGCTCTAAGATGAAGGGACATCACAATTCATCATGTGAATGCTAGCCCTTCATCCATCCAATTGAGCACTCAGGCTGGAAACTATAAGCTCAAGACCCCTTATCTAAATAGCCTTCCATCATTCTATTGTAAGCCATCTAAAGATGTCCTAGCCTTTATCAGGAAGTTCTTCCATGCTATCTCTATGCTCCCTCTCAATGAGCTGAATGATAATGAACTTCACATGCGCTACTTTGTTCACTACCTTCATGACCACCCTAGTGAGTGGCTTTTGATCTTAATTGAAGGATCTCTCATTACATGGGAGCAGGTATACAATGCATATATGACAAGCAGTTGAGGAATAAGACAATTTGGTTGGTAAAGTGGTTTGGAAAGGTATGACACCTGAGGATTCTACTTGGTAAACCAAGGAAAAGATGCATTAGTAATACCCACAGTTGTTTGCGTAGGTATGATTGAGTGATTTTTTTTGCCATGTAATTTGTTTGCATTAGGTGATTTAATGTTTGAATGAGGACTATTGTCCGTGATTGATGTTTTATTTGATTACTTATGATTATTTGTATGTTGAGTTTATCCAATTTTAGGGATATAGGAAGGGAGAGTTACAACAATTCAAATTTAATCTAAGGATTAAATGAATTAATTGTGGAACTTAATTAGTGAACTAAATTAATTAGAAGTTAATTATAGAGTTTGGATGACCTTTTGGGTCTATTAGACTTTACAAGGGTTTAAAATATGACTTAGGGAGACTATTGGGCTGTCTTAAACCTAAATTAGTGGGCTTAAGTAGGGTTTTCCATTTTGGCAAATTTGTAGTGGCAAATGGTGCCATGTAAGAGTGAGCAAGAAAGAAGCTTGAGCTCTACTAGGTTTGAGTTTAGAGGCCTCTTTAAGATCATGACAAATTGGGTAAGCCTTCTTCTCTCTTCTCTCTTCTCCTTCCTTCCCATGCATTTTCTGCTAGTCTTTAGGTTTGGAGTGTTGTTGTCCAAACCTAGGCTCATTGTATAACAATTCATATGACTCTAACGGATTGATTAATGATGATTAATTATTAATGTTTCTTTTATCATTGATTGTAGAGTGATTGTTTCCGGAGCTCATATTGGTGGAAAGCTCCCTTGGAAAATCCAAAGTTACACTCTTGGGTTGTAAACCTAAGAATCAAGGTAAGCAAGAATTTAATTTGAGTATATCATTATGTTTGCATAATTGTATTAATGTTATTGATGGCTTAGAATGAGTAATAAAATGATGATAATGAATTTGTTGACTTTGACTTTGATGCGAGAGTCATGAAGCATGACTCTTTATGATGAATTGTGCTTGGTGATCATGATATGATGATTTGTTGTAAATTATGTTGATATATGGGTTGTGATAAGCATGTAAGTTCTTAAATTTATGCAAGTGTTGAATTATTGAGATATGCACATGAGAATATCTTTACATATGTTGAATGAACTTGTATGATCATAGATGAGTGGGAGTTCATCCAAGAATAGTAAAGGGTATGATTTGAAAAATCCACGTGGTGTGGCCTCTACTAAGTTTGTGCACAATGTTGGCAAACATATTTATTATATGTGCTTAGTATTGCTATTAACCTATAGGTATGACATGACTTGGGCACAATGTTTAGTATCACCTGCTCCTATGGGGGACGATATGGGTCAGGCAATTATGACACTTCAAAATTTACGCGTCTTTTTTGTTATTATTTTTGTACAGCTCTTTAATTTTTCTCTTAAGTTCTCTCATGGTAACAAGGAAACTTGTTGGAATGTAGTATATCGGATACAGTTTGGAATAAAGGATTTAATTTCCTTATATGTGATGCTCTTAATTTAATAATAAAGATCATAAAATTTCATATTAATTTGTGTTCTATAAAGTGATTCTTACATAGTATATATTGTATTAGCATTTTAGTTGTTGTTTTTAGATAGGGAGAATGACAGTCTGTAGGTCCTTAAAAAGGAAATTAACAGAGTAAGAATTTTACTTTTTGAAAAAAAAATTCAAAAATTAATTGCAAATATTAATTCTGAATTTAAATTACAAACTAAGATTAACGTTTTTAAAACTTAAATAAATTTTATGTAATTGAAACTCTTGAATTTGAATTGTTTGTATTGACATTTGCAACATATTTTTTTAAAAATTATTTAAAATTTAATTGTCATTAATTTGGTATTTTGTGATCTAATTATTTTCTCCCTTTCAAATATACTCCCTCCGTTCAAAAATGTAAGGCATTTTAAACTGAATCTCATCCCTCAATAAAGTAGTTATCTACTTTTCAACTAACCCTATGTTTTCATATTTACCCCTATTAAACATTCTATAATAAATATAAAGTCATTATCAATAGGGGTGCTTTTGGAAAAAATGCAATAATTATATCTTGAAAGACTAAAAATGCTTTACATTTTTGAACATTCAACTCCTCAAAAAATTTCTTAAATTTTTAAATATAGAGAGTATATGTTATGAAAACCATGGTCACAATCATAATAATTATTTATATTTTACAAAACTCTTTTCTTTTTGGAAGTTCAAAAAAGAATAATGTTGAAGTGCTTAGTTGTCGAAGTAGGTAAAGTATTAAGTGATTGGGGATGAAAACAAGCTAGGTCGAGTTAGACTTTGACTAAATAGGCCTGAGGCTATATAATAAATTAGAGGTTTGAGCCTGGCCTAAAACTTGTATAAGGCTTTTCTTCACAGCTCAAGCTTGAGCATATTTAAAGCTTAGCCTAGCCTAAAAGATTATTTAAAAGCTTGCTGAAAAATAAGTCTTTTAAATATACTCACATTTTAGTTTTAAACATTTTAAATATACTTTAGAAATATTATAGTACACAATATATAATCTGATTTATCAATTACAATATATAATAATCGAAAGGATTTACCAACTACAATAAAATATAATAGTAAAGTAACAACATTAAAATTAAAATTAATATATAAATCAAATATGATTGAAATATAACTAAAAATAAAAAAATAGATTGATTAAAAATCAAACAGTGAAATTGATGTGTTTGTGATATATTACATAATATGTATGTATAAATAGGCCAACTTGTTAGACTTGTAGACTAAATCTTAAAAAATAAGCCCGACTATTTAATTAAATAAGTCTAATTAAAAACATAAATTTAATTTAAATTTATTTAATAAATAAGTTAGACTGAACTTGAAGTTGATCGAACCTATTCCCAATCTTATAACTGACCATCGTACATAAAATCTCCATGTGAGATTATTGGAAGATAGCAGGCGGACCCACGTACATGTTGACTAGTGACTACCGCCATCTTCATGAATCATGTGTGGGTGTGTATCGCGGGTGTACGTAATAACACCGCTTTTCTTTTTTTTTTTTTTTTTGCAAAAGATATAATTTTTTCATTTGTAAAATTTATGAATTAATTTAATTTTTTAACAATCTTACAAATATTTTGTTAAAAATACTTTAATTTTTTAATTATGTTAAAAAATTAAAATTATTAATTGGCCCTTATAAGCCAATTGTCTACTCCACCTATTTTAAGAAACTTTAAATAATTAAGTGCGACAATATTTAAATAAATAATTTAAAAATATTATGATCAAATTAATGAATTATTTTCCTATTTCATTGAGCTTTTTTTTTTTTTTTTTACACAAACCTTTCTTAAAATCAAAAGTCACATAAAGCAATTCAGAAAGTGTATTGTTAATGGTCTTCATCATTGTAGTGCTAAAGTCCTATGACAATGGACAAAACGTTGCCGTGTGAACAGTGAGATAGCACGCGATGGCATCGTAGTCTGACGGCCAAATTTCTTTCAAATCCACATCTTCTTTCGTTTTTTTTTTTTGTTAAGTAAAAAAGTTTAGGTGCTTAGCGATTTACTGAAAGATAAGATAGCAGGCGGACCCACGTACATATTGACTAGTGACTACCGCCATCTTCATGAATCATGCGTGTGTGTATCGCGTGTGTACGTAATGACACCGCTTTTTTTTTTTTTTTTTTGCAAAAGATATAATTTTTTTATTTGTAAAATTTATGAATTAATTTAATTTTTTAGCACTCTTTCAAATATTTTGTTAAAAATTTTAAAAATACTTTAATTTTTTTATTTATGTTAAAAATTAAAATTATTAATTGGCCCTTATAAGCCAATTGTCTACTCCACCTATTTTAAGAAACTTTAAATAATTAAGTGCGACAATATTTAAATAAATAATTTAAAAATATTATGATCAAATTAATGAATTATTTTCCTATTTCATTGAGCTTTTTTTTTTTTTTACACAAACCTTTCTTCAAATCAAAAGTCATTGTAGTGCTAAAGTCCTATGACAATGGACAAAACGTTGCCGTGTGAATAGTGAGATAGCACGCGATGGCATCGTAGTCTGACGGCCAAATTTCTTTCAAATCCACATCTTCTTTCGTTTTTTTTTTTTTTTTTGTTTGTTAAGTAAAAAAGTTTAGGTGCCTAGCGATTTACTGAAAGATAAGATAGAAGGCGGACCCACGTACATATTGACTAGTGACTACCGCCATCTTCATGAATCATGTGTGGGTGTGTATCGCGTGTGTACGTAATGACACCGCTTTTTTTTTTTTTTTGCAAAAGATATAATTTTTTCATTTGTAAAATTTATGAATTAATTTAATTTTTTAGCACTCTTTCAAATATTTTGTTAAAATTTTAAAAATACTTTAATTTTTTTTTTATGTTAAAAAATTAAAATTATTAATTGGCCCTTATAAGCCAATTGTCTACTCCACCTATTTTAAGAAACTTTAAATAATTAAGTGCGACAATATTTAAATAAATAATTTAAAAATATTATGATCAAATTAATGAATTATTTTCCTATTTCATTGAGCTTTTTTTTTTTTACACAAACCTTTCTTAAAATCAAAAGTCACATAAAGCAATTCAGAAAGTGTATTGTTAATGGTCTTCATCATTGTAGTGCTAAAGTCCTATGACAATGGACAAAACGTTGCCGTGTGAATCGTGAGATAGCACATGATGGCATCGTAGTCTGACGGCCAAATTTCTTTCAAATCCACATCTTCTTTCGTTTTTTTTTTTTAAGTAAAAAAGTTTAGGTGCCTAGCGATTTACTGAAAGATAGGAATTGTGATAATAATCTTTAATGTTGATCTATTCGGTTATTATCTATTTTATAAAAAGAAATACATAATATTTTTAATATTTATATTAATTAATTAACACTTCAATTTAAAAAATTTAAAATTCAAAATTGAATCACCGTAGATATGAGAACTGAATCTAAATTCAATATCTAATTTCATTTCTAATTAAGGTCCTTGATAGGAATTAACTTTGTTCTTTTGACCAAAAGGTTCCTCTTTATAATTACTCATTTTCTATTTTTTGTATATAATTTTTCCCCCAACACTTTTGCTTTATTTTTTTAAATACACATATTTTCTATTTTCCAACACTTTAAATTTTCAAAAATTAATTTTTTTTCTTATTAGTGAATTTGACTTGCTTTTTTGGGAAAAAACTTTAAATTTTAAAGTGTTTAACTTTAATTTTTTATAATACTTATATTTTTAGTTTTTGTAATTATATATTTTTCCAATACTCAATTTCACATAATCGAATTTTTTTTTTTCAAATGAATCACTTTATCTTTCGAATCTTGGAAAAGAGATCAGGAGAGTGAACCTAGAAAAAATTCATGCGTGAAGAAGAGGGGAGAACATAATTTAAAAGACTATAGCTTATTAAAAAGAATATTTTTTTACACTTACAAACCACAATTCACTTGTGAAAACCTTTAATATGAGACTTATAACAATATATTTATGTTCGAGTGCTATTGTCTATGAGATCTCTACTTCATAGCATTTCACTTGATTTATTGCTAGTCATCAGAACTTTTCATAGATAGCTCTTTTCGTAACATCAGTTTCTTAATAAAAATACAAATATCATGAATACAAGTCGAAATCATTCCAAATGAAAAAAAAAAATCAGCATCATACTGGCAAGGACAATTATTTAGATTTACAAGACTTTATTTGTGAGTTCCCAAGCCAATATATGAACTCATAGCAAGAAATGTCTAATAGTTTGCTTTTATAAACTAGATTGTAGGCTCTAACAGAAAGTTGAACTATGATAAATCCTATGCTGTAGAATTTTCTTCTTATCCTTATTTAGTTTATATATCTTTGCAAATTTCTTCATACCTTATTAAATTTCTGCTTATATTGAAGATATTCTGATACAAATATAATAAATGACCCAAAATATAATCTAACCTTTTTGTGTCAAACGAAATTTCTCATTATTTGTAGAAGTAATTTATAATGAATAAGAACTTATTAAACTTCCAGTGGTTAACTATCCCTCAAAATAAAAAGTGGTAGCCTTTATTTTCAAAAAGGGAAAGGAACTATGGCACAAAAATTTACAGGACATGCAACACAATACAATCATCACTGCTTCTTTTCTCTCTCTCCCTCTCTCTCTATTTTGATATTTTCACTTCACACTCTCTTTCCATCATTATTCAATGCCACTTAATGGATCAAACATGCCCTTAAAGTATCTTCAGAAAATGTTGACGCAACAAAGTCTTTGGTGACAAACGTGTTAGTTAAGATATCTATCACAGACTGAATTTATTCTAAAGTCATTACTCATATGTCCTTAATTGGTTCCTTATTATACATATTAATGATAAAACAACTAAGGAGTAATTTATCAGATTTAGTCACAGCATTTTCAATTTTTAATTAGTAAGTAATGTATAATCTTATACACCTGGAAAGGGTTACTGTGAAGAACAATGTAAAAATGCTGTGAGTACGAGTATATAAAGGGAGAGTCTATTTTAAAACATGCATTAGGCTCCTCAATATGAGATTCATATATAACAATGCACTTGTAGTCTATTCTAATAAGCTTGTTTCTTAATCTTTACTTCTCAAGTTAGCCTGACTTGCGCGTTTGAAGAAAAGTCCTCAATCAGCTACATTGCACATGTAGAGTCATGGATTCTTTGCACTTACAATGTTCATGCTCTCTTCAGTCAATGTCATTTAGCTCCATCAATTCAAGTGGTAATTTACACGTGTTGAGTAAGTTACCTTGTAGGTTGGGAATATAGAAAGTAAGAAAATAAATTATTGTTACCACATTTACTTGTGTGTGTGTGTGTGTGTATTACATCTAGCATCCTTTGTGTTCACGCCATCCTCATTTGATTTAAAATTCCCTTCATAACAATGGAATTCGTATTAGGAAAACCTCAGTTTTCTGGAATGTTAACACTTTGGTGGGTTGCCTTTATGATCAACTTCATAACTTTCTCTTCATCACATGTCTCCTCTTCCACAACTTCACAAAATAGTGAAGCAAATGCTTTACTGAAGTGGAAAGCCAGCCTTGACAACAAAAGCCAAGCTCTATTATCATCGTGGAATGGTAATACTAGTCATCCTTGCAATTGGGTTGGAATTACATGTGATGAATTCAACTCCATTTCCAATATTTCTCTTCAAAATCATGGATTAAGAGGTACGCTTTATAACCTCAATTTCTCATCTTTCCCAAATCTCCGATTCATAGCCATACATCAAAACTCATTTTATGGGATTATCCCTTCTCAGATTGGTGAGCTGTCAAAACTTAACATTATAAATTTTTTCGATAATGAGTTCTTTGGTAGCATTCCAAAAAGTATTGGCAACTTGTCCTCACTATCAAAACTTCATTTGAATAACAATAATCTCTCTGGAACACTTTCATCTTTGATCACACAATTGACAAGGAATATTGTTGTTCTAGACTTGGGTTTCAATTATTTCAATGGCTGCATCCCTGAAGGTATAGAAAATTTGGCCAACTTGTCTTACCTAAATCTAGGAAGCAATCTCCTTTTTGGCCACATTCCCCCCCAAATTGGAAGGATGATAAACCTCTGGTACTTAACACTTGGAGGTAATCAGTTAGTTGGCTATGTTCCCCATGAAATTGGATTGTTGAAGGAACTTCTTCAACTTGACATGTCTAAAAACAATCTCATTGGTAGCATCCCTAGTACTATCGGAAACATGTCTAATTTACAAGATCTTTATTTTTATTCCAATCAAATCTCAGGGTCCATTCCATGGGAAGTGGGGAAACTCTACCACATGGTAACATTACAATTGTTAGACAATGACATATCGGGACCAATCCCATACTCTATAGGGAATATGGCCAATCTGGTCACCCTCCTTCTTCATGAGAACCATCTTTCTGGATCTGTTCCTTCAAGTATTGGAAACTTGACCAAACTCACCTTGCTAGCTTTGTATGAAAACAATCTTTCTGGACTGATTCCTTCTAGTATTGCAAAGATGACAAAGCTGTCCGTACTAAGTTTGTTTCAAAACAAACTTAGTGGCAATCTTCCATCAGAAATGAATAACCTTACCAAGTTGCAATCCTTGCAAATTTCTAACAATAATTTCAAAGGTCATTTGCCCCAAGACATTTGCCATGGTGAGGTACTAGCTTACATTAGTGCCAATCAAAATCATTTCAGTGGTCCAATTCCTAGAAGTTTGAAGAATTGCTCTGGCCTTAGAAGAGCCAGACTTGAAAATAACCGATTCACAGGAAATATAGTTGATGCTTTTGGTGTATACCCACACTTGTACTACATTGATTTGAGTAACAATGCATTTTATGGCCACTTGTCACCTAATTGGGGTAAGTGCCATAATCTTTCAAGCCTCAAGATATCCAATAATTACTTATCAGGGTGCATACCATTGGAGTTATTTGAGGCAACGAAGTTACAGAGACTTGATTTGTCTTCAAATCAATTGATAGGAAAGATCCCAAAAGAATTGAGTCAATTGTCATTATTGACTGAGCTTATGTTGAGCAACAATCAATTTTCAGGAAACATTCCCCCTAGTTTAGGATCACTGAAGAACCTTGAACAGTTGAGTCTAGCTAACAATCACTTAAGTGGTTCAATTCCAAAAACAGTTGGTCAATTGATCAAGTTATGGGCATTGAATTTAAGTGGAAATAAGTTCTACAGCCTTCCTTCTAGCTTTGGCCAGCTGCAACATCTTCAATATCTTGATCTTAGTGGAAACTCTTTCACTGGATAAATCCCGACCATACTTGGAGAGCTACAACAATTGGTAATGTTAAACCTCTCACATAGTAATTTCTCTGGTACCATACCTTCATCTTTTGATAACATGAAAAGCTTGATTTCAATTGATATATCACAAAATCAATTAGAGGGTCCACTTCCAAATATTTCAGCCTTTCGTACGGCTACAATGGAAAGATTAAGAGGCAACAAAGGCTTATGTGGCATTGTATTTGACTTGCCAATTTGCCCAAAAAAAAAACAACTGAAGCCATCACAAGGGTAAGAAAATGGTAATTTTTGTTGTCTCCTTTGTTTTGGGATGTGTGACGATGCTAGTAATACTTTACAAGGGATTTTTATATATTATTTTCCATCACAATGGAAGAAAATTAAAAAGTCAAGAAAGGGAACTGCAAACTCAAAATTTGTTTGCTTTGTGGAATTTTGATGGGAAAATAGCGTATGACAACATTATTGAAGCCACAGAGGAATTCAATGAAAAATATCTCATCGGAGTTGGAGGGCATGGAAGTGTCTACAAAGCTGAATTATCCAATGGTCAAGTTGTAGCTGTGAAGAAGCTTCATTCAATACCAGAGAGGGATTTGTCTCATCAAAAGGCTTTTATGAGGGAAATTCATGCATTGACAGAAATTAGACATCGGAATGTAACCAAACTGCATGGCTTTTGCTTGCATACAAAGTTCTCCTTTTTGATTTATGAATTCCTTGAAGGGGGTAGCTTGGATAAGATAATAAGCAATGAGACACAAGCAATTGCATTGGATTGGAATAAAAGAATAAAAGTTGTTGAAGGTGTGGCTAATGCTTTAAACTATCTTCATCATGGATGCTCCCTTCCAATAGTTCATCGTGACATCTCAAGCAAAAATGTTATTTTAGACTCAGATTATGAGGCTCACATATTCGATTTTGGAGCAGCCAAACTTTTGACTCCTAACTCAAGCAATTGGACCATGTTTGCTGGCACCTTTGGTTATGCTGCTCCAGGTTAAGACTTTTTTTTTTTTGTTTTTTGTGATTTCCCATTACTTATGAATTTCATTGTTCTATATTTCATGTGGTACAAGTTGAATAAAATTATAGCTAAATTTTCTTACTAATATTTTTTCCTTTTCTTTTTGGCATGATATCATTTTAATTTCACTCTAGAGCTTGCTTACACAATGGAAGTGACAGAGAAATGTGACGTTTATAGCTTTGGAGTGTTAGCACTGGAAATAATCATAGGAAAGCATCCAAGAGATATTGTGATGTCTTTTTTCTCGACCACATCTTCTATAAGAGAGGCAACAATAGAAGCCTACGATTTTCCTTTGAAGGAAGTGTTAGACCAAAGGTTAATTTATCCTCAAGGTTCAGTGGCTGAGATGGTGATGCTGATTGCAAGAGTAGCTTTCACTTGCTTGAATGAAAATCCACAAATTCGCCCAACCATAGAGCAAGTGTGTAAGGAGCTTGCCACATCAGCATCGCCTAGTTTCGTTCCATTCCATAGTATCACATTTGGAGATCTCAACTGCAAAGAGTTTTGAACTTTATCAGTATTGATGTATCGTCTTCATATGATGTACTCATGTAGTTTAGCTTGTCTTGAATAATGATCAAAAGCCCCTATTTTCTAGTCTTAATTTTCTTTTCATTCCTAACTTTTTGATCTAATGACAATAAGGCTGCACTTTGTTTTGCTTCAGCCAGTTCTACATGCATCTGTATGCTTTCAATTTCTTTTTTATTTATTTTTCCGATTACGCTTTGACTATTTTTTCATAATGCGCTTTACTGTCAATTATAATTTGGTTTAATTATTTTAAATGTTATGTTGCATTGTGGTTAAACTTCAAAACTTTTGTCCTCTTTGCGTTTTTGATACCTCTATGACTCTCATATCTTTTCTTATATCTCATCAATTGAAAAATAGAGTTAAAATCATCACTTCTAATTTTTCATTTTCATTTTGAATCTTTATTCATATCTCTTCTTCATTTTAATTTTATTAAACTATCCAAACAAAACATTTTAAATACATGAATTCTAAATTTGAGATTTGAATGTGAGATTTTAAATTTAAAATTTAAATCCAAGTCCACAAATTCAAATGCTACCTAACAATAGTTTCTTTCGCAACTATTAAATTACTGTCCATAAATGAGTTGAAATATGAAATAGCTCACTATTTTTCTGGATAAAAAATGCACCTAAAAATTACAATGCTCTTTAATCAAACTAGAAATGAATCTAATAACCACAAACACAAGAAAAGAAGGAACATAACATGTTGAGTGTAATAAATTCAATGAATGCAATGGGCTACTTTTCAATTACATACTTTAATTTTTTCTTTTTGTCAGGCCAACAAGACAAATTAAATTCACTAGTTTTCAACAGAAGGAAGACATCTACAAACCTTTATAGGGGAGACATGGTAGAAATCAGGCACTCAAGTCCCATGATTTATGTGAATTAAAGAGAAATAAATTAAAGTGAAGCAGATCAAAGGGAAATTAGAACCAGAAAGGGGAAATTTTCACTGGATAATGCGAAAAGAAACTGTTGGATGATCACATCTAAATGAGGATATGAAGTCATGAATTCAATGAGAATCAAGCCTTATGGCTATATTCTCCATATATAGTATATTAATAATTAGACTTCTGTGGTAAATTTAGTTTGAATAGTATATCATCAAGCGGTCGAGAAAAAAAAATGAATCCACAAGCAGGGACATAACTACATACATATAATTCATCAACGTACTTTTGGAAAGTAAAACCTAATTTAGTACAAGGGTAACATATTATAGTATTAAAATTAAAATTTATCATAAGTTCTTACAATATTGTGGGTATCAATCAAAAGATTGGCTATCACACTACTACCAAACAGAGAAGTTTGGGAGCATTTATTTTTGGTTTATAGGAATGTTTCAGAAGAGCTCCCATATCCAAAAGACTCCTACATGAAAGCTTTCCAGTAGGGTGAGCCTATGGTAATGCTTTTGACAAAAGTGCTCTTATAAGGGGAGCCTTACAGGAGTGCTCCCATAGGTTAAAGATTTTTTAAAAATTTTTTTATTATACCCAATGGGAGCACTCCCATAGGTCAAAGATTTTTTTTTTATACCCAATGGGAGTGCTCCTATAGGCTAAAGATTTCTTAATATTTTTTATACTCCTATCGGAGTGATTTTGTAAAGAAGCACTTTAATAGGTTCAGCTTTCCAGAGTGCCTCCTTACAAAAAGCATTGTAAATTGTTCCATCTCATTATCTAGGAGCATTTTTAATAAGTAAGCTTTTTGGTAAGGGCGTTATCGTAAGTTTTCTTTGTATAGTATCAGATCCTTGTGAATTATATTGTTTCTTAGCAAATACTCTCTATAGGTTAAAGATTTCTTAATTTTTTTTATAATCCTATCGGAATGCTTTTGTAAAGAAGCACTCTAATAGGTCCGGCTTTCCAGAGTGCCTCCTAACAAAAAGCATTTTAAATTGTTCCATCTCATTATCTAGGAGCATTTTTAATAAGTAAGCTCTTTAGTAAGGGCGTCCTCGTAAGTTTTCTTTGTAGTAGTATCAGATCCTTGTGAATTATATTGTTTCTTAGCAAATAATCTCCATACCCTTGCAGACATCAACCGAAAACTTTAGTAGTTGAGAGAGCTCTAACATATTATTTGGTTTTTGTGCAAGTAATTATAGAGACTTCCTACAGGCATATACTCTGCAAGCAAGGCTAAAAAACTTAAGCTAACACAAGTAAAAGCATACTACTAAACTATTCAAAAGAAAAATGCCCAATGACATAGTAACATACATAAACTAAATGCACAGAGAGACAGTATTAACAAACATGAGTGAAGTGCCAATAACACAAACAACACTATCATGATCACAACTCAGGCTAAAGGAAAATAATTCACAATGTCACAGATGTCACTACGTTTATTGATAATCAGTCTACCAATAAAGTTTGTCAATAACAAAGAGATCAATACAATGTTCAGCAACACACAAAAAAGGAAGCGAATATATATATATAGTATATGTATATTTAAAGATCTCCAAATTATTCAATTGAAAGGTCACATCATAAAGTCTCCTGCTTTAATAAATAATTATTATATTTAAACAAAAGTTAAAAAAAATAATATAACTTTTAGTCCTTCAAGTTTATCTCAATTATCGATTTAGTTTTTTAATTTAATTTTTATTAGTTATATTATTTTTTTTATTGATAATAGATATCCTCTTATTATAGATAATCATATTTGAGGTATAGTTTAATACTAAATGTGGGCACTTCTCTCAGTGAGCATTTGAATCTTAGTTCGTCATATTGTAAGAGACTAACTTTTGCTATTAGACATAACCCTTGTTAGTGTTAATTATATTCTTAATTCTTAATATACACTAAATAATAAATTTTAATGTAAAATAATTTGTGTAAAAAAGCAATTCTAAACAAAATATGTGTTTTATGTTTTAAATTTGTGTTGATATACCCCCTCTGTTCAAAAATGTAAAGACATTTTTAACCAAATCTCACTCCTAAATAAAGTAGTTACCGACTTTCCAACTAACCATATTTTTCCATATTTATCCCTATTAAACACACTATAATAAATATAAAGTCATTATTAATAAGGGCACTTTTGAAAAAAAGGCATGATTACACCTCGAAAGACTAAAATGCCTTACATTTTTGAACATATAACTCCTCAAAAAATAACTTATATTTTTGAGCAAAAGGAGTAACAATTTCTTAAAAAAAAATTGTTCAAAGAGAGATAAGAAATTCTGAAATAAAATAAGTACTAATTTTCTCTGTCTTCTAAACATTGGAGAATAAAAAAGTTATTTATATATACTTTCATTATTATAGTTATTTTTTGTTAATTACTTAGAAAAATTTATTTTACATCTTTTAATTATCCGTTTTCATTGGAGAACATATTTTCATAATTCTATAATTTTTTACAGGAATAAAAATTTAGGTGAGTTGAATCTTGAGAGCTCACAAGAACCAAAGTCAGGTTAGAAGCTTTTTTTTTTTTTTTGCCAATAGGTCGATATTTAATGTGATTGCATATGTATAGATTCAACTTTGAAATCTTGAGAAATACTATCACCATTCTAAATTATAAGATATTTTTAGACAATACTAATATACCAATAAAGCTCAATGATGACACTATATAAACTTATTTTTTCAAAATAAAAATATAAATTTTTAAAAGTACCATTCATTTAATATAAGGTTAAAGGAAAATTTCACCTCTTAACTATTAGCTTAGTAGCATCTAGCATCCTAAAGTTATATGTATCACAATTTTGCCCTTCAACATTTGAAAATGGTATATTGGACACCATGTTGTTAAAAAATTTAACTTTAACTGTTAGTTAATAAAAAATAATTACAAGAAAGGCCTTAAAAATTATAGAAAATGACCATTAAAATTACACATAAATACCCTATAAGAACATTAACATAAAGTAAGTCCTCTAAGTTACATGTAAATAAAAAGATATAAGTGTTATTTCTTATCCACACAAAAAGCTAAAATGATTTTGACTAACCATTATTTTAGAGACTTAATAGATATTAATTTTCTTATATAATACTTATTTACAATTTTATGCACTACTACATAAAAAGGCTTTGGTGGCATTTTAAATTTTAATTTTGTGATGTTTGTAAAATGCTATAAATCTCAATGCTATTAAAAGCCTTAGGTGGCGTTTCATTAATTAATGAACGCCACAAAAAGCTGACACAACGGTGGCATTTCTTCAAATAAAAAACACTACTTCTCAAAATTATTTTTTTAAAAAAATAAAAGGAAAGAGGTGGCGTTTATTCTAATAAACGCCACCTCTCTTCCTTTGCTTTTTTTTTAAAAAAAATTGCAAGCATAAATTTATATATTATATATATAATATTTCATATATTCATCAATTTATATACACAAATTTTTTAATAAATATATAACTAAGTTATACAATAATTTTGATCTATATAATTATCATAACTAAATAATTAATTTTGCATTATACAAAACTTCAATAAATTTAGCGAGATCATAAAAAAAAAATCATGAGAGTATCTCAAATACTTCTCTTGCATATTTATTGAATCTGTCAAAAATTTGAATCAAAGTCAGAGTGACAACATATTTAAGATTATATATATATATATATATATTTTGCAGAGGTAAAAATATAAAATTAACTTGCCTCTAGATTAAACTTTTAGCAAATAGTAGCACGGCTAGGATAAGAAATATTTTTGAGCTCAATAAATGCCACTTCCCTAGCCTTATTTGTTAAATAACATGGTATACTAATTAAAATTATTAATTTAATAAATTATAGTAAAATAATTATTTAATCTAATAAAAATAAATCAATAATAGAGAAGAGAGGTGGCATTTTCAAGCTCAAGAAACGCCACCTCTCTGCTTTTTAATTATTAAATAACAATATATATATTAACAATTTATACTAATTAAATAACTTAGAATAATATAATCATTTAAATTTTTAAAGAAGTTAAATAATACAACACAAGAGAGGTGGCATTTCCAATCTTTGGAAATGCCACCTCTCTCCATTTATTTATCATTAAATATTATTAAGAATTAATTATAAATTTTAATTAAATAATTAATAAAATAATTATTTAATATATAAAATAAAATATTAAATTAATAACATAATATAAAGATGATGTTTTTAAGCTCAGCAAACGCCACTTCCTTAGCCTTATTTATTAAATAATATGATATACTAATCAAAATTATTAACTAAATAAATTATAGTAAAATAATTATTTAATCTGATAAAATAAAATAAAAAATAATAACAGAGTAGAGAGGTGGCGTTTTCAAGCTCAGGAAATACCACTTCTCTACTTTTTAATGATTAAATAATAATACATATTTTTAATAAGTACTAATTAAATAAAATAATTATTTTAACTTAAAAAAATTAAATAACATAAAACAAGAGAGGTGGCGTTTCCAGCTTTGAAAATGCCACCTCTCTCAATTTATTAATTTATTAAATATTAATATATAATTATTATAAATTCTAATTAAATACATAATAATAAAACTTTATTGAATCTAATAAAATAAAATACTAAATTAATAATAGAGTCTCAAGGTAATGTTTTAAAGCTCAGTAAACGACACTTCCCTGACTTTGTTTGTTAAATAATATAATAACTAATTAAAATTATTAATAAAATAATTATTTGATTTAATAAAAAATAAATTAATAATAGAGTAGAGAAGTAGCATTTCCAAGCTCATAAAACGACACCTCTCTGCTTTTTATTTAATTTTTTAAAAAATTAAATAATACAACATAGAGGTGGTGTTTTCAATCTTTGAAAACGCCACCTTTCTTTATTTATTGATTATTAAATATTATTAAGTATTAATTATAAGTTTTAATTAAATAATTAATAAAATAATTATGAATCTGATAAAATAAAATACTAAATTAATAATAGAGTATTAAGGTGACGTTTTTAAGCTCAACAAACGTCACTTTCCTGACTTTATTTGTTAAATATTATGATATACTAATTAAAATTATTAACTAAATAAATTATAGTAAAATAATTATTTGATCTAATAAAATAAAATAATAAATCAATAACAGAGTAGAAAGGTGGTGTTTTTAAGCTCAAGAAACGCCACCTTTTTGCTTTTTAATGATTAAATAATAATACTATATGTTTTTAATAAGTTCTAATTAAATAAAATAATTATTTTAACTTAAACAAATTAAATAACATAAAACAAGAGAGGTGGTGTTTCCAGCTTTGGAAATACCACCTCTCTCAATTTATTAATTTATTAAATATTAATATATAATTATTATAAAGTCTAATTAAATATATAATAATAAAACTTTATTGAATTTGATAAAATAAAATGTTAAATTAATAACAAATTATCAAGGTGACATATTAAAACTCAGCAAACGACACTTTTTTGACATTATTTGTTAAATAATATGATATACTAATTAAAATTATTAATTAAATAAATTATAGTAAAATAATTATTTGATTTTATAAAATAAAATAATAAATCAATAACAGAGTAGAGAGGTGACATTTTCAAGCTCAGGAAACGCCACCTCTCTTGTTTTATGTTATTTAATTTGTTTAAGTTAAAATAATTATTTTATTTAATTAGTACTTATTAAAAACTATATTATTATTATTTAATCAAATGCTACTTCTCTAACCTTATTTGTTAAATAATATGATATATTAATTAAAATTAATTAATGAAATAATTATAGTAAAATAATTTTTTAATTTGATAAAATAAAATAATAAATTAATAACAAAGTAGAGAGGTGACGTTTTCAAGCTCAAGAAATGCCATCTCTCTACTTTTTAATTATTAAATAATAATATATGTTGTTAATAAGTACTAAATAAATAAATAAATTATTTTAATTTTAAAAAATTAAATAATACAAAATAAGAGAGGTAGCGTTTTCTAAGCTTTGGAAACGCCACCTCTCTCAATTTATTAATTTATTAAATATTAATATATAATAATTATGAATTTTACTTAAATACATAATAATAAAATATTATTTAATCTATAAAATAAAATACTAAAATTAATAAAAAAGTTTAAAGGTGATGTTTTTAAACTCAGCAAATGCCACAATTCCATAGCCTTATTTGTTAAATAATATGATGTACTTATTAAAATTATTATTAAATAAATTATAATAAAATAATTTTTAATTAATAAATAAAATAATAATTAATATAGAATAGAGAGTTGGCATTTTTAAGTTCAAAAAAGTCCCTTCTTTGCCTTTTAATTATTAAATAATATATATATTATATATAAATAATGTATACTAATTAAATAATCTATAATTAAATAATTATTTAATGGAGCAGAGAGGTGACATTTTCAATTTGCTTTCAGTTATTAAAAAAATATCAATTTAGTACAAAGTAAAGAGGTGGCGTTTTGCCATGTTTGAAACGCCACCTCTTGTTATTTATTAAAATTATAAATAAAAAAGTAATTTATGAGCAGTGGCATTTGATATAAAAAATGTCACCTCTTTACTTTACCTTTAACATCAGTGACATTTTATTTTTTTTATTGCTATAAAATACATGTTACTAAATGTCATTTTTTAGTGATGATGGGTCATTTTCTACAATTTTTAGGTCTATATAATTTTTTTGTAATTTTTCAGTCAAGATGTCAAAGTTAACTTTTTTAATAGTAGGGTGCCTAGTGTACTATTTTCAAATATTGAAAGGCAAAGTTGTGCCAAATATAAGTTTAGGATGCCAAACATTCCTAAGTAAATAGTTGAGGGGAAAAATATCCTTTAAACCCTTTAATATAATTTTAAATTTATAATCATTTCAATTTTCTCTTCACTTGAACGATAATATTAGAAAAGTGTCATTAATAAAAACTTATTTTTGTCAAGTTATCTTATATTTTGAATAACAAAATACCTTCAATATTATCTTATAATTTGAGATGAAGGGAGTATTATTTTTTACTAGCATTATGAAAATGATATTTAGTTAATTCAAAACAAGGAAGCAGTAGTGGCCAATAATTTTGAATTTGACCTTGTTGCATCACGTCTATGAAAAACAGTTGATGACTTTTTAAATTCAAAATATATATCTTTATTTTTTGAAATATTTTTTTAATGTTTACACTTCATATATAGATATCATTTTTTTTAAAAAAAACATAACTTTGGGTCTTTATGTTTCACTCAAGTTTTACTATTAATCCCTGAATTTTTTTTTAGTATTTTAAATTTTTACACATTTATTTTTCATTGTTTTATGTCCCTCCATGAACAAAGTTTTAGGGATATTGAAGGGACCTAAAATAGTAACAGATAAAAGTATAGGGACCTAAAATGTCGAAAAAAAGTATAGGGATTAATAATAAAATTCGAACAAAGTGTAAGAATTCAGAGTTATATTTTTTCCATTTTTTAAATAAAATTATACATTTTTTAATAAAAAAATAAATGACATGACACTCTGCATGTGGATGCAATAATTTTTTCGCGTAGGACATTAAAGTTTTATCTACTTTGGTGAACATTGGGCCTTTTATTTTTTATTTTTTAAAACAAGTAAAGATAAGAGGCATAGGAATGATAGGATGCAACGTATACACGTAAGTCAAAAGTTCTAACATCAAGGACCCGTTTTGTTGTTAGAAAGAATCTGTAAAAATAGGATGGATTGAAAAATCAATACAAAAATAAATTAAATTTTTTCCCTCCTCTTAATAAGTAATAAGTATAATAAAATTTAATATTATACATCATGAATATAGGAATCATTATACCCTTCAAAAATTTTATAAATTTTGACTCTCAACTATATAAACTAAATTACCTTCTTTACACATATAGTTTATCTATACCCCTTCCACATTTTGATCATATTTCTTTATTTTTATTTTTTCAATCTATCTATTTTATTCCTTTAATTTCTAGCAACTAAATGGGACCTAAATTTTTAAGGTGCATGCATTTTTATGCTCAAATTTGAAATCTTTGGTTCAAATGGTATATTTTCTTGCTATAGTTGAATCACGTACTCTAATAATTAAACTTTTTTTTGTAATTGAAAGAAAGTTTTAAAGGAAACGATATCACTATACATGATAATGCAATAATTTTGCACAAAGGTCTTAACTTAATCTACATTTGTGAAATTAGGCTTTTTATCAAAAGGGGAAAAAAATGAACGACACAATCTCTGGTGGAACCACGTGTTCAATAATATTAAAATTTATTTAAAAATTTTTTAAAGCGAACAGCATGACTAGACATGATAATGCAATGACTTTGCATAAAGGACTTTTTATCAAAGAAAAAACAAGTGCAATAATTTCCTGTGCAGGACATCAGAGCTTTTATTGTCACACCCCAAAATATGGGAGTGACCAACATAGGATATGTACCTAAACGCATATCTCTTAAGCCTAATTTAAGAATTTTTTATTTTTAAAAATACTTTTTATTTAAATGAAGTCGTTAATATTTTGTGGAGATTCCGGCGGAATTTTCCCTGTAAATGGAATCTCTTGAAATTCTACAATACAAATTTTCAAACAAAATTATAACAATTACGAGCTCAGCTCCTTCTAGCCAGTAGACAAGGTATTTAACAAAATAAAGACCCTAACCATAGCCTATGTGGAGCACCTATAACATTATTTATAAAAGTATACTACATAGATTAGAATTTTATATCAAAATAGAGATTAACTGAAAAGGCATCTAGCCTTCAATCCAGTAGCAAAATTCCTTGAATGATTTGTTGGAGGTACAAGTTATTTGATACCAAAAATATTTTTAGTGAATAACGTTCCAACCATAACATTTTGCAAATTCAAAATGAATAAGCTACAACATATACATAAATTAAAGAGAAAGCAATTCAATGTAAACAAATTTGTAAACTTAAAATAAAAGTTCTATATCACTTCAATATCAAGAATGTTTAAATTTATAATGACAAAACAACTTTAACGTTTGATCTTAACAAGTCAAAATGATTAAATAAATACATAAATAAAAATAATAACATTTGCTAATTAAAAACCATTAAAGTATGAAATCATCAATTAATTAAAAATTCATATCTCTGAGAATTTATCAGAACAATTTACAAACGTGGACACATAGTCCATGAAAGTAAATAAGCAAATGTGGCTTATGTCATGAAGACCAAAGTGGACACATAGTTCATAATGTTAAATAACCAAATGCAGCCTGAGCCATAAAACAAATGTGAACACATAGTCCACGAGGGTAATATACTAACTAAATACGACTCAAAGCCACGAAAACAAATGTAAGTATGAGACTCACAAATAATAAATGTGAGAACAGAGCTCATGAAAATTAAGCTAACGAGTCATTGACCATAACACCACCAAGGGCTAACAGAACTATTGTTAGCAACAAGTGTCATGTATAAATTCCTTTCAAATTTATTTTCAAACATGGGAGAAAATCATCACTATAAAAATATAATTCCTATTCTCAATTCAAACTCTCATGAATAGCTTTGAGCATTAACAACTTGCAAAAATTAAATTTCATAACTAATATCCATGTTTGGCATTTATTGAGTAACAAAAAAAATATTCATAGTTGATAAAAATAATCTTATCAATTTTGAAATTATCTTTCATAAGAAAAAACACATACACATGCCATAATTCAAATATCATTTGACATCTCTTTACAATTTTTCAAATAAAAATAATTTAATTAATAAAATATTAAATATGTAATATAATTGTTATTAAATTATCTATGTAAAAAAAGTGTATCTATATATTTTGGAAAGAGAATTTTAGTGATAATCAGTTGGAACACTATTTACTTGCTTAATAAATTCCCAAGCATATAGCTTATTTCAAAATTAGCCCTTTTTGCAACAACTCGAGATCTTTAAATTCCTATTGTCCAAATAATACTATTGTTATTTTCCTATATATACTCTGCAAATCTAAAATTTACAACCTAAATTTATTCAAGGATAAGAATAGATATATTTTTCCCCCAAACATTGCATCAATTATTCCTTAGAAATTCCAAAAACTAACATATCAATAGCCATCTAGTTCTTGAATTACCAATCAAATTACCTATTCCACAAATTTCTAATTTCTGTCTCAATTTTTATTATAAAGTGTCTTCTATAATATTTTGACTAACAACAATACAACCATCACAAGAATCCCGTCATAATATATCAGATTCTTCTAACAAGTATTATTCCAAATGCCTTGCAAGCACTATTGTTTAAAACCATGATATCAAGTTCTCTTCTCTTCCAATTTCCTTATAATATATAATAGGGTTTTATTGGACTTCCTACAACTTCAATCCAAAATTTCAAAGAAATAGCATAAACAATCCTTATCTTCCACTTTTCTCAAACATCTCTATTTCTAATTCTAACTTCCTTTCAAGCATTTTATTGAACATCTCATATGCATTAAAATTCAAACCAATACTAAGCTTCTTCCTCCTCAATATCCTTTCTAAATTTTTCCAAGAATCAATATTTATATTAATCAAGATTCTCAAATCTCATCCTTCAGCACATAAAAATTTAGTTTTAACTTTAAAGGAAAAAAAATTCATATTTATCTCCAATTATAGCAACCCAAATCAATTTTGTAATGACCCTAAATTTTAAATTAAGTTAAATTATTTTTTCAATTAAAGTTTTATTTAAATTAGTTCTATAGCTAGTGAAGGATGGTGGTTCACAGGGGATTATGCTTGCAATTTTCTTAAGAATTCAAAAATTTTAAATTTTACTGACAAAATTTGGTTTTATTTTTAATTTTGTAAAAATTTGTGCTTTGCTTATAATTTTCCCTTGGCCCTTTCTTGCAAATTTCTCAAAAATCTTTCATCAGACTTATATCTTTGCGAGAAAGAAAAGAAAGCAGAGCATCCTCACTTCCTTTCTCCACCGACTTTGAGCACTTCGTTTCTCGTCACTGTCGTTTCTTCTTTGCACCTTCGACTTGCTCTCCTTCTCATTGCTGGCCTTCACTTAGTCTCACAGGTGCGTCTTTGAAGTTGGAAGAGTGGAGTTACCCGAAATTTTTCTCCTTTGCTGTCACTTCTCGCTTGTTTGTTCAGGTTTGGCTTCCGTGCGTGCGTGTGTTTAGCTTCACTTATTTTCGTTTCTCAATTGCTGAGCGTCTTGCATATGTGAATGTTAAGCTTAAATCCTGTCCTTTCTGGGTCAAGATTGCTGGTCTTCTTCCTTATCGTCCGAGCTGCAAAACAGAGCATTTTTCTTTCCTTCATCAGCGTCGACTACATGATGGCTCTAAGCTGTCACTACTGCACTTAAGATTGAGGTAAATCATTTATCCTCTCTTCTCCGCCTTCGAGTGCAACAACAGCTGAAAGGTTGAATCTTCTTTCCCGTTTCTGCTTCGTTTTGTGGCTGTTAGAGGTGTGTGTACGCATGTTCAGTCTGTCTCTTTTCATCCTCCTTGATTGTCGAAGTTCTCTCTCTCTGTGTGTGTGTGTGTGTGTGTGTGTGTGGCAGCTTGATTGTCATTGCTGGCCAAAAAAAAAATTCTGGTTTTCTTCCTTCTCTTTTTGTAGAACGCCGAAGACATTCTGCTTTCTTTCTTCGATATAGAACGTGCTGATTCCTTCTTGTTGCCACTAAGTTTCGTTTGGGCAAGAGTTGAGGTTTATGTGTCGCTTAATGCTGGATATTGTTACACTGTGATGCTGAATTGAATTTGGGTATAGAATTAACAATTTGAAAGTTGAAGAATTGCATGTTGCCTCCCTCATAAATTGGTCAAGAATAAATGCATGCCCCCAAGATATTTGTAAAAATATGTAAAAGGAGAATTTGGTGGATTAAATGTTATTAAACTTTCATGTTATAGTTTAAAGAAGTATATGTAAGTTTTGGTTCAAGTTATTGGAGAAGAAGAAAGAATTATGTAGGATGCTTGTTTTACTCTTTTTTGTCTAGAGAAAGCTTAAGAATAATCAATATGATTTATTATGATTTATTAATGAGTATGATTCATAAGGAAGCTAGTACGAGAATAAATTTAGAGTATTCAAATGATTTGACTAACTCAAGTATACTCAAAATATAATTAGTTATAGTATTACTATTAGTATCGATTGTATTAAATATTAATACCCATTAAATGCTTGGAAGATTATTTGATTTAGAATTTTACTCATTTGTCAGGACATCAAGGGCATCATAAGAATAAAAGTCAAAAGTTAAGAGAAGCAAGCTTTAGAATTTTTGAAAAACTCTTAGGTGAGTGGGTAGCATTCCGAATAAGCTTTAGAAAAATGTTTAAGCAATTCCTTTATTTAAGTTTAATATTATTCTCTTATAAACATTCTTGCAGATTCTACTTTATGATAATTGTTTTATAAATGATGATTTCTTGGTTTCCCCTATGATTTATATTATTGCTAAACAATGATTGAAGTTGATATATGACAAACAATATTTTTTAAAAAAAGGAATTTATTTACTAAATTCTATGTTTTACAGATTCTACTTTATGATAATTGTTTTATAAATGACGATTTCTTGGTTTCCCCTATGATTTATATTATTGCTAAACAATGATTGAAGTTGATATATGACAAACAATATTATTTTTTAAAAAGGAATTTATTTACTAAAATCTATGTTTGATATGGAAGTTTTTAAAATAATGATTCGTGCATGGAGGATAGGAACATGAATATAAGAAATGGATAATTGAACAATATAATTGAAAGGGAAATTTTTTTGAAATTTTATTCTTGTTCCATGCACGCTCAATTTTAATAAGGGGGATTGAATTCAAAACGCTAGATGCTAATAGTAGTTCTATTAGCCCTTGGCGTGCTATGGTATGCCTAGCTAGTAGGGTACTTGTTGGAGGTATTAGCCCTGTACGAAGGCTAACGCATGTGGATCGAAGGGATGGTAATTCGTGAATATTGTACTCACGCTTGTTTTTGTAGGCCTCGTGCCTGCACTTGATTCGTAGCTCTTGTCGCACTTGTTTCATAGCTTTTAGCTGTGCTTGATTAGTTATGTGCCCTTGTGGATTATGTATTCATGCTTGTTATTTATTTTGATAAAGCCCTCCTATATGAGATTTAAAGTTTATCATTTTATTTTTGCTTCTTTAAAGGAATTTTTTTAATTGCATCATTATTTGAAATCTTTATATATATATATATATATATATATATATTTAATAGAAATTTTTTGATAAACTTATCTAGTTTTAATGCTGTTATTGGTTTCATGGTTATACTATTGAGTAAACTCATCATTTGTTGTTAATTAAAGTAAGTCTCATTATTCTCTTGTTTTATTTAAACCAAATTTATTAGTTACTACCTATCATGTTTTATTTTTAATTATTTATAATTTATAATCTCGATTGGAACGCTGGTCATTAAAAAATTCTTTAGTTTCAGATATTGTAAATGACCCTATCTACTGATCATTGAGGGGCAGTATCGCTTTTTGGACAGTGGAAGCACGTTCTAGTTATTTTGATGTAAATGTATTGTTTTATGTAATTGTAATTTTGAGCTTCACATATACCATAGTTAGGTCTTAGTTTTATTGTGCTGATATATAATCTGTTAGTGTGGAGCTAGTCTCCTTTGTTGGATTGGCTGACAGGTTTTTCTATTATAGAAATTTCAGGAGGTCCAAATTACAGGGAAGACTCTGTCAAAATTTCTACAAAATATTAAGATTTTACGAACTTCATGATTATATATATAAACTAACTATCGATATTTTAGCTTAATCTCTAATTAATCAAGGCTTATGGAATATGAGTTTATCTCATATTCCATGCCAGTCATACTCTTAATACTGGGGTGTGACAAATTTATTTTTTAACCAAATTCAAGTTGTCTTAAACTTTAAATTTCATTTTACTCAAATCCCCCTCTAACCAAAATCACAAACGATAGAGCAGGAAAGAAAATCACATTCTCCAGCCATCAAGCACACATAGCAACAGTAAAACACACATAGAGGACCAGCAAAGGAGAAGAGACTCCAAGATCCTTACCTCAACTATGATAGAAGCAGGAAGGAGAAGGTTCTGGGCATATTAATAGGGAGGAGGAAAGAAGACTCTACAACACTGAACAAGGGCAGGCTGGACATTGAGCATGGAAGAGGGAAAGAGAAGAAGAAGAGGAATGTCGACGGCATGAAGGGAAACAGAAACTCATGCTCAAATGATAGATGAAGCTTCGGTGCTTAACCATGGTGATAATGAGCTGATGGCAGAGAAGAGATAGAAGAAGAATGGCCAACAACACTCACAGCTGCAACACAAACAGAGGGGGAAGAACAGAGGATTTGCAAGCTCCCTAACACCCACAACGGTAGTGGACAATGCACCCATATTCACTGGCAATGAACGATCATAGAAGAGGAGGAGGAAATTTCTCAAAGCATTCTCAATCTCTCTCTCTCTCATTGTAGCCGACGGAAAAGAAGAGGAATGGAAAAAAAAAAATCTAAAAATCTGGTGTGTTCTATTTTAAAAAGAGGGGTATTATGGTAATTTTGCAAAACTGAAACCTAACTGAAAAGCCTTCTTTTTGCATTAGCAAGAATCGAATCGAACTCATGACTTAATACATGTAAATTACCAATGCAACTCCCACTAGACCAACAATCATTCTTGTTAAAATACTTCCAAAACTAATCCAAATACAATTAAAACACACTATTATATATTTTAATTTTACTTAAACATCCTGGGTTATTACATTTATATTTATGTCAAGTTTATCCAAACCATCCAATCCTTGGCAGCATCTCTTGATTGCTTCTTCAATAATTTTTGAGAAAGTCACAATAGGTCCTTGATAGAAAAACATTAATTATAAATAAGTCTTAAAAAATGATGCCATGTATTTTGTTGTTCCTCTCACAGTAGTCAAAGTTAAAAACGTTCCGAAAGACCCACTCTAGAACATGTATTTTTTAGTAGTGATATTATCTTGCCAGTTTGAAATCCAAAATCTTTAAAGGTGTCATCAATTATCATAAAACTTGATATTAAAATGCAATATTTTCACACCACACCCATAATAAAGTTAAGCAATCCCATGAACCACTCATAAAAATATCTCATATTTTGAAATAACTTAAGGTGGTGATATAATCTTTGAAAAAATATAAATAATAAATAAATAAATATATATATATATATATATATATATATCCAAAGATCCCCTTGGACGAATTTATAGACATGCAAGAGCAGGCTTTATCTCTTCAACACAAAATCCATTAAGGTGTGGATCACATTGAATTATATTGGTATATATCCTCACAATAATTGCTTCTTGGCCATTAATATTGGATTTGCCCAACATTTTGAATGCAAAATTAGCTACACACACCTTAGTTTTCAACTTGTATAGAGAACCAAAACCTCCTTCATCTAACTTATGCTTGATTGAAACCTTTGACATTATCTTCAATTACTCCTTGTTGAAATGAAGTTATGAAGTATAAAAACCATCAACACAGCTAGGAATACGATACCAAATAACAAACTCTTCCATTGACAATTATATTCCTGATGTGATTTTAAGATTTGTCAGACCAAAAATTGAGACAGCGTGTAACCCTCTTCATTATTTGGCATAGTCATGCATAATTGTTATTCCAGGAAAGTCATAGAATATGTTATTAGTGGCAAAAATATGACTACTTATTGGATAAAGTGAAGGGGTTCAGATATGCTAATGTAAAAACTTGCAAATTTTCATTAAAAAAACTTTAATCTTTCAAATATCACCTAATTGTAAAATTAGCACATATAAATTTGGGTGAAAGGGTATTTTTTCTCCTCAACTATTCGTTCAAGAGCATTTAGTATCCTAAATTTATATGTGGTGTAATTTTCTCCTTTAACATTTGAAAATGATGCACTAGCACTCTACTATTAAAAATGTTAATTTTAATCATTAGTTGACCAAAACTACCTAAAAATTATTGAAAAAACCCATAAAATTACATATAAGTACATGTTTGGTTTGGATTTCAAAGCGTTGTGCCCCTTGTGTTTGCCAAGCATGCTAGAAGAGCTATGTCTTCGAGTGAGCTAGTAATTAGCAATTGTAAGTTCCCAAAATCCTTCACCATAAATTTCCTTTAGGTGTCCAAGCAATTGAGATTTTAGAGAATACGAAGTTTCATAAGGAAATGATAGTGTCACACTTGAAAATGTGATGTGGACGGCATGCGAAAGCAGAGATTTTGGCATTTGGAATGAAAAACTAATTTAATGAGGGGTTGCCACCAAAATTTTATGAAAATCTTGAAAAACTATTTAAATGGGATAAGAATGGTCTGTGTAATTAGAATATGGGTCAGGAGTTGGTTATGTACCGGGGAGGTATTAGGCACCCTATAACACCCTCTTGTGAGAATGAATACTTTAAGTTGATTGTGCTATTTTACATGGCCTTAATAATCGTTTTCATTACCCTTTCTCATTCACATGTAAAACATAAAAAAGATGTAAAATTTAAATAATAAAATTAGGAAATATTTATTTATTTATTTACAAGAGTGGACTTAACCCAAAATTAGAGTTTGAGGCTTAGTACTCTGCAATTAGAATCAAAGTCTATGTAGTTCAAGAGTTAAAATACATGTCATTGGATTGGTAATTTTTTAATTTATATTATTCATCAACAAAGAAAGTCAAATGAAAATAATTTATCCATTGCAAGAAAAATAATTTTCTAAAATATGGATTGGTGTGTTTTAATTTCCAAAGATAATTTAGCTTCACTTTCTTACACTTGTTTTTATTTTAATTTTAAAAATATATTTACACCATTTCTACTTTTTAAAGAGAGAAATTAATAAAAAATGATTTACCATTGAAAAATAAAATAATTTTCTAAAATTTACGTTTTGACTTGCAAAAGTAATTTAATTTTAATTATTTTCTCCAATTTTTAAATTTTGGAATAAGAAAAAAAATTATATTATAACAAGAGATTGAATTCTTTTTGTTTGAGATATCAAAATGCTAACAAAAACTTATTGTTTCACATGACAACTCAATCGATTATATCTACCTACATAGATATATAGATCTCACATATTTTACTGAATCACGAAATAATATGATTATCCTAAATATTCATAGAGATTCAAAGATCTCACATGACAAAAAGGTATATAATATATATATATATATTAAATTCTTTAAGCTTATATATTTTGTTATAAAAGAATCTTAACTGTTATATTATAAAGCGTTATTAACTCACAAAGTAATATGCTTTTATTAAATGTCTATGGAGATCAAAGTAAGGGTGTTTAGCTTATACCTGTCCCAATTGGCTTGGTATCGTCCCAATTATATCAGGACGGGTCTCATCCTAATCCGAACACAATTGGGACAGGACTTTATGAGACGGGACAGAAAAGGGCTCTGAGACAGGACGGGACACGGGATTACCATCAGGACGTCTCGTCCCGTCCCGAATATTATATATATATATATATATATTATTTTTTATTTTAAAAATACACATTAAATATATTAAATATATTAATATAATTTATACTTATATTAATTATATCAATTACAATTTCAATACTTGCAATTCTTATATAAAACTAAAGTTTTTTTTTATTGATAATTTTAAGAATATAGAGTAAATGGGGTGATATCTTTATTTATAATATATTAATTATAGTAATACAATTTATTCTTATATCTATATATTTAATAAATTTTATTTATATCATATTTATTGATTTATTTTTGGAAGAATAATTAGCTTAGCACATCTTCTAAAGTAAAAGAACAATAATTTAATATTGTGTTTGGCTTGCCTGTTATTGCTACTCTTATAGCTTAGAGATCACTTGCAATTGCTATCATAATGTGTAATTATGATTAATGTAATTCAATAATTGACTTTAAATTGTTGTGATTTATATACTTGTATTGCTTTGATGTTAAACTTAATAAATTATATGATTTAAAATTTTAATGAATATTATTATTTAAATCTTTTTCCAACATTGTGCGATTTATCGGGATGGCGGGACGTCTCGATCTCATCCCAGTCTCATCCCAATTCCTAATGGAACGAGATGGGACACGGGATAAAAATTCAGTCTCGATCTTTTTTCGTGACAAGACATGGGACAGGAGTGTCCCGATCCTGTCCCATCCTGTCCCGTAAACACCCCTAAATCCAAGAAGCTCACATGACAAAAATACCTAATTGTCTAATCATGGCTATATGAAAGTAATATTTATTACACAATTAATTTTTTAATGTTTATTATATTATTATTTTAAAAATTTATTTATTTATTTACTATACGTAAATTAATAAGCCATAAAATAAATGAGAACTTATTATTTCACACAATGATGTGATTAATTTGAGTATTTGTGGATATTCTTGAAATCTCACAAGATACCATTATTTTTGTTGATGAAAATAAAATAATAGAGTTAATTTGAATAATGAACTGTTGGAACCTATGTTTAATATATACAAGATTGATCTTCACACTTATGAAATCTTATTGATTTACCCAGCATGAGATCCTTCTAAAAGGGTTCTAAAAATCCTCACACGGCAAGTTCTAATAAATTATCTACAATTATGATACACATAGTTTCGTGCTTGCCAAAAACATTGTTCATAAAAATCCACGAGAGGAAAAGGAACCAGACTAGCTATTTGGATGCTTCACTCCTCTTTTGACTTGAGGATGTGTTATACAAACAAATTCTTCAAACTAGCTGAATTCTCATATGGAACTCGAAAGGAAATAATAAGAAAAATGGTTGCAATATCTAAGGATTTTAAATCAAAATAATCTTCATATAACACTATCCCTAAAAATCACTCAATTAACCTTTAACTGAAATTAAAAAAAATTAATGTCATAACTTTAAGAAACAAAGCTAGAAATCAGATTTGGGTTGGATAATATACTCCTTCATGCTAAAAGACGTATCTTGAATCCAATTTGACAGTAGCCCAATAATCTCAACAAATTGAAACCTCATGGGAACACATTATAACGAAGTCAATATCAATTGAGGGAGGAAACAGAATTGTATTTGGAGATTTTTCAAACTGAAGAACATATGATTCAGATTTGAAATCTTGAAAAGAATGACTGATTGCAAACACACGACTTGAAATATGGAGGAGGAAAACAGTAGCATTTTGATAAGTGGGAATTTTACATACATATATTTGTATACTTCGCTCATTTACTTAAGCACTAATGTACAAATTAAGAGTAAATTGAGATAAAAATCCTCACCTAGTGAATATGGGATATTTTCAGGAGAGGGGAGCAAACTAATGCTAAAGAAGGGTTAAAAATGCAAGTCACAAGTCAAAGCCCAATGATTAGGCCCAAAAGACACCTCCATGCATGGACAAGATCAACACATCGCACCTCCATTCACAGACAAAATCAAGGCGAGAAGGATTTTGCTCGTAAATTTGTTATTCTCCGCCCACGAAAATCATCAGTGCAAAACATCTCCATTCACGGATGGACACCTTCCTAGGACCTTGTGGCTTGTGCTCTCTGTTAGTCTACGTGAACGAAGATCCAAGAACAAAATTCTCTCCGCGTGTGACATGTAACCCTGAAGAAAGAGCCAGAGCCCTCAGCCTTCTACCCATGACCACTCGCGGAAACCCCTTATGTAATTCTCCTCCGTGCGCAGACAACATCAGCATCTGACAATCTCCTTCATGGGGAGGACCAAACGGACAAGACGCCTACGACAATCGCCTGTGCGGACCAGTCATAATTAAACTCGAACACGTGCGGACATCAGTTGCAGACATGTGTCAAGCTCTAAATTAGCATTTAAATACAATCTAAATCAAATAATTGGGAATCAGATCAGATAAGAAATGTATTCTCCAGACCTCTCAAAGAATCCAATCACATATTCTTAGAGAAGAGAGGCATCAAGGAGATTGGAGTAACGTCTTATTATCAGATTTGGGAATTGAATCCTTTCCTCTAATTTCTTTCATTCCTATATGTTTTCTGGGATTGTGTTTGAACATGTCTATTCATTTCTAAATCTCTGGTCAGGGTAGGGAGGAGCTGACTGGGATGGAATTTCTTTATTTTGAGTTTTATTCCTGTTGAAGATATGCTTTTATTTAATTATCATTTGTTTGTTCCTTTTATATCTATCTCTTTTGCTTTAATTCTTATCATATGATATATTAACCACCATATGGTTTTTCTGTTTGTTTGAAATACTGATAAGTGAAGAATAGGCTTACACTTAGGGAGACAGACTTAAATAACTGAATTAGAGATAATTTAGGGATTCAAGGCACTAATAATCATAGCTAAATGATTTATTTAGGGTCTCAATAGGATTAGTGAATGCTAATTCAACATTAGATAAATACAACCTAGTATACTAAGAAGTAATGAGGTACCTTCGTAACAATTGTGCTATAATTGAAAAGGAATAATCAAATATTTAGAAATGAACATCCGAGTCAGTGAATCTTGACCCTTGACATATATTGATTGGAGTATTTTCTATCATTTCACTTCTTTTCTCATTTAATTAGTTTAATTATTAATTTTCTTTTAGTTGAAAATATTTATTTGCTTTCTTTAAATAACAATTGTTATCTCTATTCTTCTCTGGGTACAACCCAAATACTCTAGATTTTAACTTCATCGAACCCGTGCAATTTCAGGGCCAATCATATTTAATCCAGAACACATTGATATAGCATTTGTACCTAAGTTCTTTTCATTAAATTAAGTTCAAATTTCTGCTCACAAGTTCGAAATAGATCAATAGCATCAGACAAAACTTTAAAGCAAGGCTATAGCTAGCCAAGTAGACATGGCTTAAAGCCAAAGCCAATCTCGCAAATCACCAACAATTTCTCTACGGGCATTGTGACAAACACGTTACAAGCGTGTTCTAACATTTGTATAAGAACACAAGGTTCTTGAATGCCTAGACATCAAAAATATGAACTTCCACAATCATTCAAATCAGTCCATGCCATTATCTAAAAAAAATCATATGTTGCGCCAACAATATGAAAATTGTTATGAAAATAGAAATTGAGAGAAGGAGAGAAGAGAGAAAACTATACTGAAAGAATAAGAGAATAGAGAACTTTTTTATTTTAATGTGTAGAATACAACTAAGGTGCCTTCTATTTATAGGCACAAAAATATCAATTAAAATAAATAAACTATACAAGATAATAATAATTGAAAGATATTATAGCAACTAAAAGATATTAGAGAATATGAGATATTAGACATCCACATAGTATCCTAATATTTATAACACTCCCCCTTAGATGTCTAAATATTGTTCCTTGTTAAAATCTTATTAAGAAAAACCCAATGGGAGAAAAACTTAGTGAAGGAAAAAGAGTATACAATATCGTCATATTTATTAAAGTTGCCTCATTAAAAACCTTATCAGGAAAACTCAGGGACAAAAATGTTAGTTAATGAAAAAAGAGTATGACATAACATTTACTCCCTCTGATGACGATATCACTCCTTGTTCTTGAGTCATATATCCTAACTTGTGTGTTAATTTCTTGAATATTATTGTTGCTGATGCCTTTGAGTCTGCGAATTGATATGCTCTTACGAGTAGACTATATATGAATATTTTGAAACACCTTTAAACTTATCTTCTGGATATGAACACATTCTCCACTTGTGGTATATCTTGTGGAAGTAGAAAAATAATCTTGATATATATGTATTTTTATAACTATATAATCTCTCAAAGTTAACTAGTATAGTTCAAAGTAGACATGTATAACACATGCATAATCAATTAATAATTTTGATCCTAAATAAGTTTAGTAAATCAACCACACATAATAATTCCTCAAGCATATCATATCAAGTACATAACTTCATTGCAAATCAATATAACAAATTGTGATATGAAATCATTCTTATATGGTGCTTTAGGAACATATTTCATTTTCCTCTTAACGAAAAATATTCTTGATTTACATCTAATCACCCAATATTTTAACATCTTTTTCTAACAATCAAGTATTTATGTAAACTCTTCAAGATATTCAATAATGCTCAATCAATCAATTCTAATGCAAATCAATATGGGTATAATCATGTGAACAAATATAGTGAACAAGAAAGTTTCTCAAGAATCTTTATAAGATTTTGTCATCTTAAATCCTTCTAAGATTTTCAAGTAAATGACACTTTACAAAGAGTCATATAAATAAGCTACCATTTAGTATATGCATACTAGATTTCTATGCTGCCAGACTATTAACATATAAAAAATCATTTCATCTACCACAAAATATATTAATGCATATTTTGAATCTTTGTAAAATATTCTTATATTGAAATTCAAGCTTTGCATGTGACATTTCATATTTTTCTTTTGCATAAATGCTCATATATAATATCGCACTTCAGGTTCTTGAACTATAAGTTCATAACCTTCATACCCTGAACAAGTGAATGTAATTCTACTTGTATTACGTCCTTTTCTCTAAATCTGATTAGCTTTTTATTCACATTCTATCAACATCCTCATTTGATTTTAATTTTTTTCAATCCTTATTGAAAATGTTGTCGACAACTCTCATCTTTTCAGTTCTATCATTTCTCACATTGAAATAACTTCTAAATATCTCTTTATTAATATCAGGTACCTGATCCTCTTCTAGGAACTTTAAGTTAGTTATTTCTTGGCCTCTTCTAGAATATCAGCTTCCTTATTATGATCATCTTACTTGTCTGCTCCTTTTTCTTTCTACAAGATTTCTTTTTTTTTTTCTTTTGGAACTGATTGGCCTTCCATGCTTCAAGTATGATTCATTTTTTTCATTTATACCTTTACATCATTATTAGCTAGAGCATGAATTCAAAATTTCTTCTTTTTGTCAATACTTACCTATTTGGTAGTTATTTTATTTCATGAATGCAATGTTATATGAACCTTTGATTCATATACAACGATCTATACAAGATATTGATAATGCATTCTTAATTTTAGCCCAAATACAAGTATTTTCATTTTCAACCTTCATTATCTCCCCCACTTTTTAGGATTACAAATCATGCAGTATAAGCCTTCTAGATCCATTTGTTTTCCATAGAAATATCATTTTGTTTCATTTAGAAACAAACAAGAAGAAGAATCTTAACCAATGTTTATTCCCAACCTTATTATGTGTTGACAAGCTGAAAGCATGCAACGCAAATTGAATCCATGAGCTATGCCACACATCACAACTCAATTAAATTCCACTAAACCATAAAGACTTTGACATTATTTCCAACTTTCTTTGAAAGTATATTTCATACATAATGGTGGAGCCTTCATCACAAAATCTCAATCTTTGGCTCTTGATAGAAAGCCAAATTATAGCGGGGGTATTCACAATACTTTATTAGCTTGATGCATTTAAGTGCTGCAATTACAAACTTGCATATTTAAATGAAAAGTCTTGTTGTCACAAATTTTGGTCTAATCATCTTATTAAAGGTATAAATAATTTTTGGTAGACCATTCTAGTGAGTAGGCTTTTCTTCATTTCATAATCATGGAGAGCCTAAGATATGAAACCACTAGCATTTTCAAGTGACTCATCTTGATCACTATATTAAAAATTGTGCAGATAATAATTCTTTCTCTTTCACAAACTCCTGGTTGTGAATTGATACACATGTGTAACCATCTTATACATGTACCTATAAATCTCATTAAATATTTACATGGTTCACATAATATCTAAATGAGCCCATTTTAACTCAATATATTCCATAAATATTTGGGATCCAATTGCAATTATTGCTAGTGATGTTTTCCTTAGGTAGCACATGAGAATTCTTGAAGCATGTAATGTGTTAGCTATTTAAGAAGAATCTTCTAGTTTTCCCTAGATGTCATTGTGAATTTTCAATAATTCTTGCATCAATATTGATCTAGAATGATCTAGCAGGTCATGCCAAATAATGTCAATATACTTCTAGTATATTAAATTCAAGTAACAGTAAACTTCCAATTTACTTAAACATGTTTATCAATTATTCACTAGTACAAAATTTGGCTTTTACAGGGGGCTTTTAACATCAGTTAAAAGGCACCCGCTATTAAAAGTGAGATGGTGGCATTTTTTGTAATATTATGAGAACTTTCAACATTGGGTAAAAAATAATTGCAGTAGAAAATACTTTTAACATCGGGTATAAATTAACCCGATGTTACACTACTACAAAAAAAGAAATAAATGACAGTTATTTTTTATTTGTTTACTTTATTTGTTATAATCATATCTCAATTTCCTATTTATCATTATGTAATTTGAGATTACCAACTTTATATATATATATATATATATATGTCGCGTTGTTCTTCGTAATTTTTTTTGTTAACAATTCTTCTTAATTTCTAATATATATATACACATATATCTAATATGAAGCAACGTTTACAAAATTACAATAGATAGAACACACACACATTATCCATTGATATTGCCTTCTTGTCTATAATCCATTATTTATATTTGTGTGTGGGTGTGTGTATTATATTATATAATATATATATATATATATATATAATTTTTATTTTATTTTATTTTATTTGGTTCTTTTTAATACTCTTGCAATAAAATGATTAATAGCTACATTATTTTGATTATAGACTGAAGTCATATTACTTTAAATTTTTACTATTTTATAAATGATCAATTTATGATCATGATAAATTATATGACAGAAGTCATATTAATTTTGTTGTTATATAGCTAGAAATTATATTTGATTTTGTTATTATATAATTAGAAGTCATATTTGATTTTATTATTGAATAGGAAGAAGTTATTTATAATTTTGTCATTAGATTGTCAGAAGTTATATGTGACTTTATGATTAAGTGGCCAAAAGGTACATTTGATTCATTTGTGATTATATGGCCAAAAGTAATAGTTGATTTTGTTATTATTCAGCAATCTAGTGATTTATATAAATTTTGTGGAATTTCAATGGGTATCCTATTGATTATTAATTCAATTATTTTAACTACCACAGTCCTGAGGCTAATAGTTCAAAAGAAATTGTCAAGTTTAAGAGATTATTTTCCTATAATCCTAAAGACTATAATCAATAGAGAGTTTGTGTTAAAAAAGATGGCCTATGTCCATATAAACTGTCACACCTTAATACTAAGAGTATGACTGGCATTTCATAGGCCTTGATCAGCTAGAGGTTAAGCTAAAATATCCATATATAAGTTATATATAATAATAAAGTTCGTAAAATTTTAAATAATTTGTAACAATTTTAGCAAAGTCTCCCCTGTAATTTGGACTTCTCAAATTTTCTGCAATAACAAATCCTGTCAGCCAATTTAGTAAAGAGAGTAACTCCATTCCAACAAATGACCACTAGCAAAATAAGACTAGGTTCTAACTACGGTGTACGTGGAGAATTAAATTATAAATTATATAATGCAAAACATAATTTCACCAAAAAAGGATATTCACAGTGCGCTTTCTCTTTTCAAAAATAGTATGGTCCCTCAATGATTCATAGGAGGCGCAGGGTCAGCTATAATATCTGAGATCAACAAAAGTTTTGATGAGTAGTGTTCCAATTAGAATTAGAATTTAAAAATTATGAGATATAACTAATAAACTTAGTTTAAAACAATTTAATAAAACAATGAAATACATACATAAACTAACAATGAAGAACAAGTTTTCTCAATAATACCATTGTCAAATTTAAACAATGCTAATGGAACAATATAAATTTATCAAAATTTATACTGCTCATAGAATATGAAAATTTTAAAAAATGATACAATTAAGTTGAATGCTATTAAAGATTTAATATAGAAATGATAAATTTTAATCTAAATTTAGGAGAGCTTTATCAGAACAAATAACAAGCATGGACACACGGTCCAAGAGGGTAAATAACTAATCAAGTGTGAATACATAATCCACGAGGGTAAATAACTAGTCAAACACGGTTGAGATCCATGAAACAAGCACAGGCATGAGGCCTACAAAAACAAGCATGAGCGTAAAGCTCACGAATAACCATCCCTCTAATCCACGTACATTGGCCTTCGCACGGGGCTAGCACCTCCTACAAGTATCCTGCTAGTTTGATATACCATGACATTCTAAGAGTTAACAAAACTACCATTAGTATCCAATATTTTGAACTCAGTCCCCCTCTTTAAAATCAAGCATGTATAGAGCAATAAATCAACTTCAAATTTTCATATCCAAACACTATGCAACTATTGTTTTTCATTGCTCAAATTTATTATCATTTCCTCCATACACGAATCATTTCAACAAAAAAATTTCTAGCAACATAAAATTAAGTAATTAAACTGCTTATGAGCAAGAATACTTTTGTTGTATATTCATTTCAATCATTACTTATTAACAATATAAATCATCAATAAAATTCACGACACTAGCATTAATAAGACAATTATTATGAAAATAGGATTAATAAGAAAATTTATGCAATTTATAAAGGAATGATAGTAAAATTTAAATTAAGGAATTTTATAAACACTTTACTGCAAATTTATTCAGAATACTACCCACTCACCTAAGAGTTTTTCAAGAATTATAAAGTTTGCTTCTCCTAACTATTCATTTTTATTCTAATGATGCCCTTAATGTCTTAACAAATAAATCATAATTCTAAAATCATTTATCAAATAATTTTTTAAGCACTTAATGGGAATTTAAATTTAATCCAAACAATATTAAAGATAATACTCTAACTAATTATGTTCCAAGTACATTTGAGTTAGTTAAACTATTTGTAAATCTCAATTTATCCTCATACTTTCTAATGCCCATTCTCAATCATAAATCATAATGAACCATATCAACCATTCTTAAGCTTTCTCTAGACTTAAAAAAAAAATGATACAAGCATCCTAGTAATTCTTTCTTCTACTTTGGTATTTTAAAAAAATATTAATTAGTAACTTAAGCCAAAACTTACATATACTTCTCCAAGCTATAATATAGAACTTAAAAACATTCAATCCACCAAATCATTCTTTCATACAATTTTACAAATACTTTGAGTGCATTTATCATTAACAAAATTATGAGACAAGCAACCAATCAATTCAACAACTTCCAAGCGTTTACTTTTATCAACCAAATTCAGTTCAGCATTATAGTAGAATAACATCCAACATTAACCAAAACTACACCTCCAATTCATTCTAAAACTTTATGACGGTGACAAGGATTAGGAATGTCATAATTCAATGAGAGAAGGGAAAAGATCATTCGGTGCTGCTGTAGAAACCAAAGAGGAAAGAAAAACAGGAAATCACCTCAACAAACTCAGTGGCAGCAACTACGAATCAGTACGTGGCCTGTGTTGAAGAAGGAAAAGAGAAGAGCATCGGTCTTCTACATGAATAAAAAGGAGAAAAACTAGAGACTTCAACCAGCCAACAAAAATACTCAAACACACGAAATTTTCAACAGCTAAGGAGAAAGAAAAGAGAAAGGATGAACATGTGTAGACACAACTCTTCAATCACGAAACAGAGTAGCAACGGGGAAGAAGATTCAACCTCTCAGCTGTGCAAGAAGGAACGAGCAACAGAGGGACAAGGAAAGAATGAATTTCTGGCAGTGGGGAAACAAACACACATCCAGCGAGACTGAAACTAACGCGATAGGGAAGAAGAAAGACGGAGAACTCATGCCTCTCTCTCACTCACTCTGTTTTGCGCTTTCATTGACAAGGAAGAAGGAAGAATATAAGATATAAAAGTGGGTGGGAAAATTACAAGAAAGAATCCCTTTAGATTTATACTATTACCACTGTTACTACTATTGTTACTGTTACTGTTATTGTTATAATTATTATAACATGAGGTAAAGGTACTTTAATCCTTCTCCATATAAAAGAAAATAAACTAACCTTTGACTTAAATAAGGTTTAAATTCTAGATCTCCATATAAGTAAATAGTATAAATTACACTAGGCCACTACTCCTCGTTTGCCTATAAATTAAAATAAATAAATTAAATATTAATTGAGAGAAATCTATTGAATTCAAAATTTTGAATCATTACATTAAATGCATTGTCTATTGTTTATTGAGCTTAAGGAATGCCAATTTCTTTTATTATAAAAGATTATAAATTATGAAAGAAAATGTCAAAGAATGATTTTGTTGGTTTAAAGAAATTTATTTACAAAGTGTTACAATCAAAATTTCAACTATTATTGTGTTTGTATATTGAAGCAAGCCTTGATGATATGTAAATACCCATATGAATGAGTAAGTTATTTTCATCCTCCTATGCATAGCATATTTCAAATTTGAAAACATATTTGATATTAAAATTGTTTTTCTCATGGTATATGAAGATCTATTTGATAACCCTTATGTATACATATATGTGCAAGGTATTATAAATATGATGCATTTTGATTAATGATAAACTTCTCTATGAAAATATCTATACATGTGTTAATAGTTACAATTGAAATATATATATCTTATTTAGGATTGTAATAAAAGCATTCATTAGAGGTATGCAAGTCATACAAGATGTAAAGCAATGAAAATCATGAATATATAAAAGTTATTATATGTGGATAATTCTTATATATTACTTTATTGAGTGAGTTCCTTCTAAGGAAATTTCTGAGTCATTTTACGAGTTATCAAAGATCAACTTTGGAGGAAATTTTGATGAAATAATCTTTTCGCAAAGGGACTTTCTACATACAGGTACATATATTCTTCAAAGTCTTTAGAGTTAACTTGTTGACTTCTAATTAGAATGGCAATATATGATAATCTTTATATCCAATGATCGTAAAATTTAAATCTAATTAGATAAATTATGATTCATATATGAGGAATAAAATATTTGATATCGTCTTAATTATTAAAAATATCAATACTACAATGTTGATTGATTGTAAAAAGAAATAGTAAGAGTTTTAGGGTATTTACAAAAAAATTATGAACTTAGAACTACTTGTATTTTGTTTCCTCAAAAACTTAATGCAAAAGGAAAAAAAAAAATCTTTGCATAATATATAAATAATAGGATTAATAATCCTTTATTTTGAAATAAATACTGTTATTGTTTATGTATATTGAGCTGTGCAAAATTGATAGTCTTTCAAAGATTTCTTAGATTGTGATATGTCATTTACATGAGTTTCAAACAAATTATTAAGTTTTAAGGATTTTTGTCATATTGGATGACATATTAAGATTGTAACCAAAAGTTTACAATCATCACTATAGAAAAGGCTTTTAACAGCGGGTGAACAACACTTTTAATAGCGATTACAGAATCACTATTGTTTCAGGAGATGTTAAAAGTATGAGACTTTCAACAGCGGTTGGACAACTGTTGTTGAAAATAAACTTTCAACAATAGTTCCAAGTTTGCTGTTGAAAGTTGCCTATTGATTGAATTTTTAGGTAAAAAGGTGGACTTGTAACAGTGAGTATCATGACACCCACTGTTAAAACTGAGACTTTTAACAACGGGTGTTGCCATACCCATTTTTAAAAGTGGTTTTTTGCCCAAAAAGTTAATTTTGTTTCTACTCATTTTTCAATTCTTGCAAATGAAAATGTTCTATACAATTTATCACCAGCCAACCAATTCTAGTACATATAAATAATCCAAATTTTATTACAAAATTTTATAGAAATTACGCAAAACTCAAATGATCTATACAATTTCCTAAAAAAACTATCTAAACCTCACATACCATCTGCAAAATATTGTGCCCAATGTGTGAGGATGTCATCAACCTCTTCCTCAGAGAATGGATCTACAATCTCAAACATTTAAATTAAAGTATAAAATTGCAATTAAAACATTAACTAAATAATTCAAATAACAATAAAATTAGCTTTTCAAAGATATAGTTACCTCATTTGTAAATTCAATCATTTCCAATGTGATGATATTGAGCATGTGCCTCATTACATATATGCCACACAAACTAATCTTTTGTGGTTGCCTACAACACTATATAAAAACATATATATATATATATATATAAGCAATTGGCATTAAATCTTGATAATTAAATAAGTTAATGAAGTATTAGTTTCACTTACCTTTGGCTCGATCCACGTAAGATCCTTGAGTTCATGTGCGTGCTTTTTTAGGATCATTGTTTGATATGTTTTCATTGCTTGATGATCAATGAGAGCGTATATCGCTTACACTCCAAAATAGCTAAGTTAACACTATATAGTACTAGTGGTAACCTTGGTCATTTTTCACTAAGGAGGCTAACTAAGGTTAATTAAGGCTAAACTAGTGAGCTAAGCTAACCAAGAGTTGATTGATTTTAGCTAATTAAACTAAGTGGATAGATTTAATTAAAAACTTAATTAACTAGTAAAATGAAAATGGGAGTGTTTCTAAAGTGGAGTCCTAAGAGTTATGGAATGCTAAATTCTTTATCTACTCTTTTAATTAGGTTTAAGTTAATTTTCACTCTCTTGATCAAATTAAACCCCTTACACAATTTTTTATAATTGTGCCTTCCTAACTAATTCAATTAACCAAGTCTTCACACAATTTTGAACAAGTCCCTAATCAATTCCTTAATTAAGTGCAAAGTGATCAAAATTCTCCTTAGGTTCTCTTTATGTGCAACTCGACCTATAGTAAGTCTAATACATAATTTTACACACAAGACATTTTATCAAACACCAACCAAACATATTTATGCATAGCCAATGTAAGACACATTCAACACACATAAAGGGGAATCAAGTGGAAAAACACTAAACCAATAAGTTAAATACTAATTTTGGTCAATAAAACAAGATATAACAATGCTTCTAATTTTAAGAACAAGATTACATTAACTTAGGTTTAATAGAGAGTGGCCATAACCCTTAACCTTCCTTGAGGCACTTCAAGACTCCTCTAGCATCCTTTCCTCCTAGAACTCCTTGTAGATTTAGCCTCTAGTCATCTTGAAAACCCATTTGAACACAATTCTTCCACCATGGCTAAACCATACTCATGAACACCTTGAGGATTTTGAAGCCAAATCAAGAAAATGAAGCTTAGCGTTTGAAAAGTGAGGTGGAAGAAGAAGAATGGTAGAGTCAGATTAGGATTTTAATAGTTGGATCATTAGATATGGAGGAGAGAAGATGAGATGGAGATGACAAACATGACGAACAATGGAGAGAGAATGGAGAAGGGTGGAGGCTGAAAAATAAGAGTGAATAGAAGAATGAATGCTGAAAATAAAATTAGGGTAGTTTGATTCAAGTCTAGGGTGAATGAGCCTAACTCTAGCGTTAAGAAAATGAGTGAAAAATGAGCTAGAGTAACTTTATTATTTACCATGGTAAAATGGAGAAAATTCAGGTGAAAATGGTCTGAAAATTGAATTAAATAAAGCTAAAGATAATGGGAAATTAAGAGAGAGAGTGAGTGGATTCAAAGTGTGGTATAATATGTCCAAAACCAAGCAATTGTACTTTCATCCCAAAACTCAAGTGCTTTGCCTCTTGACTCATCTATTATTCTAATCCAATAGTCCTCATATGCCAAATCCAAGGTGTGTAACCCTACACAAGTAAATGTGATACACAATATCAAAGTTCAAAGCATATGAATAATAATTGCATTTCCAAATAAAATTAATTTCCAAATATGTGGCATAATGCAATTAAATAATAAAAAAATAATTATGATATCATAAAAGAGCCTTTGGGGCATGCCAAATAGCCTAAAAATTATAAGCTCACACATGCATAAAAATAACCTAGCCTAAGTGCAAGAAAATAAGTTAATCCGAAACTTTGACTTTCCAAAATTGTCAGTTTATGAAATTAATTACTCTGAATCTAAAAAAAGTTTGAGAAATCTAATTAGACCATTATTCTTCTGGACTAAAAATGCATCTTGCCTAATTTTTTCAAACATTTTCTCAAAATTTTAATTTTATGACCAAAATGCCCTTAATGCACAGAATCATAAACTTAGGTGATTTCTCACAATTAATGCAATAAGTGTGTAATTTGGGTAAATATAATATGTTTTTGGTTAATAATAATAAAAGAAAAGTGTGTAATAAATGTGAGTTATCAATCAACATCATGGGATTTGTAACTAATTTATCCATAAAAATTAATAATTTTTGTACAAGTACACTTAGGTGTCTATCACTTCATACGCACGTTGCACTCCATTGAATTATCACTTCCCGGCCATGCATGTGCAGCAGGGCATGAAATGCCATGACCTGCTTCTCAACAGCAATATTACCCCCCCCCCGGTTTTTATATATGGCATCTATGTGTGATTAAACGTGAATTCTGACAATCAGTTGGTGATCTAATATAGATGTGTGTGTGTATAAAACATGGCCTAGAATTTATAAACATATATAAAAGTAGTTAGCTATAAAGTCAATTAGACACCCCTGAAATATGCACACACAAAAAAGTAAATAATAAATAAGCAAGTTGAAAAGTGAAGAAATCAAACACCATATGAATCGAGGGTAGGTTGAAACTTTGGTTTGAAATGAATGTATTGTTGGATTATTAGGTCAGATGGACTGTACCTAGATAGGAGCAAAAGTTTCAAAGGGGAAACTAGAGCGTCAATAATTATAGTATGAAATTAATGGCGGGGGGCAGAGATAATGTTGAGATTTGAGACACAGTGAAAGTGGGTGGATTATTCTAACGTAAAGTACTCGAGATTTGAGCAAGCCAGGGGTTTCAGCTCCATATGTGTGTGCAGGTGCGTGATGCAAATGCCAAATAGTAAATGAAATAAAAGAAAATAGGAGCAGAAGAATATTAGGTTCGTCATCTGGGAGATCGGATGAGCATATATTTCTTCGGAATTTGAGTTTCGCCTTCAATTCTCCTTCAAACAACAAAACCTTAATCTCACATTGAATAATTTAGGATAACTAGTATGTGGTCCGTGCGATGCATAGAACCTGAAAATAATAATAATAATTTAAATAAATAATAATAATTAAAAAAATTAAAAATCTAAATGTTATTTTGTGATTTTTTTTACTAATGTTTAAATAATTTGAAGGAATCAATACAACAAACAATGTTTTAAGATGAATTTAAAAAGTGACAATAAAGTAAAACACATATTTCTAATATAAAAAAAATTCATTTCTTTATTTTTATTTATGGCAAAATATGCAAAAAAATTATTTGTTTTTCTATCTTAATGACTAAAATACAAAGCTAACAATCACTTGAATAACATGTAAATTAACAAAATAAGGACATGAACAGAGTTTGTAAAAATAATATGATCCAAGTCCAAATCTTCAAACTCATAGTTGAATGAAAACAAAACTAAAGTCATAGAATAAGATAGACTCACGCTCATGTGATGCAGAGCTTGAGCACTTTCTCCATCATCTTTATCTCCATCTTCAATGCATCAACAACAACTATCATTAGGAAAATATTCATATAGATTTCAAAGGAAAATGGTGGAAATTCACAATAAAGCTTGAGAAATTATGACTTTGGCATCTTTAGTTTAGTCTTTATGGTAGAGGAAGATTTCATAACAAACTTTACTTGCTCAAGAAAGCAAAGTTACTGAGAGTAAAAAACAAATATTGTTTGATAAAATGAGAGCATTTTGAGAATTCAAATAAAAATTTTTACCTTTGAACGTGTGTAGAAGATCGTTGGTCTCCATTGATAGTCACAAAAAGGAAGGCATGTAGCCTGTAACCTTCAAACTGCAATAGTTATAAAATGAAGATGGTAGTTATAAATTTATAATTTGCACAATAAGTGAAAATTAGGGTAACCAACCCATGTTAGGAAAAACTGAACACCATTTAACACCTCATTTTGCAACCACTTTATCCCATATAACTGCACTACCCAAGTAGACATGTTAGTGTTAATTAAAAAATTTAAATTCAACTTTAAATTTAAAACTAATGTGGCTTGACAAGTTGAGATAATGTAGAGATTTTCAGGGGTGAGGTAGTTTTATATTTATTTTAAAATTACGATTACAATCAAAATTAAAATGATACTAATTGTTTGAAAAATTAATTTAAATTATGAGTTATTTTGTGAATTTTAAAATATAAATTAAAATTTCACAAAAAATTTAAAAATCAAAATTTTAAAATTAAAATTTAAAATTATGGGCAAGAAGTTGGTCTGTTTGGATAATGGATAGATTTTTTTGGAGATGAGGATGATATACATAATTTCGTTATTCTTTTATATATAAAATAAAAATTTTAAATAAATAAATTAATGAAAAGTTGAGATAATGTAGAGATATTAGAAAGGTGAGGTAGTTTTATTTTATATTTAAGAATTAAAAATTAATAAATCAAAATTAAATCAAAAACACATGTCATTGAGAGGATACTGCTTGTGGTTCTACTAATATTTATAAAATTTAAATATAAATCTAGTTGTACTTTCAACCAATGTTTTAAATTAAAATCTCAATTTTCAATAATTTTTTAAATGGAAATTTTAAAATTAAAATTTATAACTATGAGTAAGAAGTTGCAAAGTTTGGATGATGGAGGGATGGAGGGATTTTTCAAGACGAGGAAGGTATAA